>NW_026575051.1:25552500-25850000 GCF_905146905.1 Nyctereutes procyonoides | reverse complement strand
CCTATCCTATAGCACTCCTGGATTTCCTTACCCTGCTGTATTTTTTGGCTTATCTTCTTATATAGCACTCATCACCTTCTAAACCACTATGCAATTTACTTAATTATTGGAAATCTTGTTTGTTCTTTTTCTCTTTCTGCTACAATGTAAGATCCAATGATCTCTATCTGGCTTATTTATTCTTGACTTTCACCAGAGCTAAAAAAAAAAAAAAATGCCTGGCTCATAGTAAGCACTTGGTAAATTATTGTTGGTTGAACGAAAATGAACAAAAGTTTATTGTAGGGCTGTTGTTCCAGCATAATGTTAACACTCACCTTATTGGGAACTCACGGAGAATTTCTCTCAGGTTTCTCTTTATCCATGACAATGCCCACTTCCAAATTATGTACTGATGTGAGTCCAAAGGAAAACAAGTAGTAAACTCACCACCAGTCCAGTGCTATTTCAAATTCTGGTGTTTTTCCCCTATCTGCATGATACATTTTAGAGTCCTCAGATAACTACTTCAAGCATTCAGTGGGAGAAACAGTGTGGAGTGTGCTTCCTGAACTGGAATCTCTCCAGTTTCTTCCTTATCTTCAGAATCTCTCCAGAATCTTCTCCAGTGTTGTTTCTACTCTTTACCTCATTAAGATTAGGCTTTTGGCTCAAAATGTATTCTCAAATGTTTATAATTCCTTTCAAAAATGAATTTGTGTGGAGGAAAATCCATTGGCTATTTTCATAGGACAAATTTGTTAAAATGCTTAGAACAGTTTCGCTGGAGCTGATTTTTTTGTATTTTAATGGAGACATATTGCTTCTTGTTGACATGTTGCAGGTCTGACTTTTCTTATTTATTTTATAAAACCCATCAGTGTAAGCTAGTCATGTCTTTATTGATCTGAGGTTCAGTGTGTCTATTGCTTCTGAATTATCCCACTTTATTTGACCACAGTATTGTGGAAAACTTCAAACCACACATAATTGTCATTATTAACAATCAGCTGAGTAAAAAACTCTCTGCTTGAATGTTTTTCCTGCGTTGCTTCACAGATATAAATTAGGATAGCATTTTTACTTTCTCATTTGTAATTGCTCAGAAAAACAGTAGAAGGGGATCAATGCTTATGAGTTTTTTAATATCCTTTAAACATCTATGCTTTAATATTTTTGTAATAGTGAAACACGGTGGACTTCTGGAGATCTACTTTTCTTTTCGTATAGTGCTCTTTTAGGACATAAAATTGCCATGTTGCTTCAGTTTTATTTTTCAAAAACATCGGCTCATGAACCCAAGGCTTTTTAGAAACTGTTGATTTAAATTAAATATTTCTTTTTAAAAATACATATTCAGTGGGAGTTTATGCACATTATTTTGACTCTGAATTTGACTTATAAGAGTTAAAATAGTTTCTAAATTATGGGGATGAGGGGTGCCTGGGTGGCTCAGTCAAACATCTGACTCTTGGTTTTGGCTCACGTCATGATCTCAAGGTTGTGAAATCGTGCCCCACTATGTTGGGCTCACACGCTGTTATGGAGCCTGCTTAAGATCCTCTCTCTCCCTTTCTCTCTGCCCTTCCTCTCCCTAAAATAATTATGAAGATAATCTCTAAGAATGCTGTCTAATATATGTCCAGTGTGAATATTAACATATTCTTCCTCCCTAAATTTTTATTACATGAAAAACAATTAGCAAATTAATAGTCATTTATTATTGATATTTATGTGAATATATATATCATTTACCTAAAGCTGTGTGTGGATTGCAATTCAAAATATGTGAAAATGTTAACTGAATCTAGATTCTATCTGTGTGGTTCAAAAAGGAAATAAAATATATTTTTACTATTCTGGAAATTTAATGACTTAATATAAAGAATTGGATTAAATTAGGCTTTTACATGAACTAAAACTAATTCTAAGTTACAATTTTTTTAATCTTATTCTTAAGTTGGTATCTGCTGATTGTTTTGGATTATTACAAAAGTTTTGGAGTGAAGCGACCATAAATCCTTTCTGGAGGCACTCACTGAGCAGCTCTTGTTAGCTATTTCATATCAAAAGAAGGATATGAGTCTAAAGAGACCAGGGATAGAGGGCTTGGAAAATGTCCCGAGTTTCTAGAGTTAAGGGCCAGATTGGGAAGATTAGATTAAGTGAAAATAAATAGGTTCTCTAAACCCAGATGGGGTAACAGACCTCAGAGTACAGGAGATAAGCTCCAGAGGAAAAAAAAAATTAATAGGGTGTCCAATGGAGGATACCAGCTGAGTCGTAGGAATCACAGAGAGCCATGATGCCAAGCTAGGTGCCTGAAGATTGCAGAGAAACAGCAACAAAGGTCAGTAAATTAAGCACTGATTGTATTCTTATTCTCTAGATTTTGTTGGCCAGGTTTGATAGTGGCAGTGTTTTCTGAGACAAGGGATCATTATTTTTTTAATGAGATCACAATCAAGTTTTGAGTCAATTGAAGAGGAAAAACATATACCCAGCTGGTATCTAGGAGCACAGAGGAAGGGAGTCAAGAAATTCCTGACAGTGGCATTTAAACATATTTAACATTTTATTATGAAGCTAATGTTTATTAGAATTTGTCTGCTAATATGGCCGCCATTGAATGCAGACTTGACTTTTGTGGCAAATCTAAAACCGTGTTATGTTTTACCTAACCTACAACTATCTTCATATTTTTGCTTACACTTGGCAGAATCTATTTTCTATTGCATTTGATATTTTACTCTTAGTCTTGTTATATAATTAAGAATAGTGGAAGCATCAAGAAACCAGACTGTATAATCTCATGAAACCGTTAATTGACTTTTCTATTAACTTTTCCAGTTTCCCTGCAGAAATTGTTTCTACCGATATTTTAATTTCATGTGAGTCAAATGACAGGAAGTAAAGAGATTTCAGCAGATGGTTGCCACAAACTGCACACTACATTTCAGAATTGGTCTACAAAACTCTGCAGCTTGGCAGCGCGTGGTGGATCATTTTATTGTCTGTTAATGCCAAAAGAAATCTGGTTGAAACGTGCGTTTTACCATTTAATTTATTCTCTGACTTTATTAAGAGATACCAGACTTGATTTACTTGTGTCTGAAAAATATCCATAAAACTTAAATTCAAGAAGTTTCACAAGTCAGTGTTTCCCATTTGCATTCACTGAAATTTTCCGACATCTAAGATTAAATCTTTAAAAGATCTATTGATAGCTTTAAATATAGCTTTAAATACTCCTTTCAATAGGCATTCCTTTCATGCAGGTTGTTGAAAATGCTGGCTATTGATGTGGAAACTAAGAGTACTCCCTTATATTTTTAACCCAAATCAATATTTCCATTCTTAAAGATCGCAGCCAACAACTTTCTGTGAAGTAGGAATCAGTGTTATCTGCTAAGTGTAAGGGCAGAGATGCTGGGTCACTAAGCTAGGGAGATGTAAAAAACTTTTAAATTCTTGTGGACAATAGGAGAGATTAAGCAAACTCTAAAACATTTGAAGAACCAGATGCTGTTGAAGTGACATCAGTTGAGGTTATAATAGTGTCATTGATGTTGGAGTACATTTTTCTGCAGCATTGTCTGTCCCTCCAGCTGTCCACAGTAACCTGAGTATGGCTACTAAAAGGCAGAGATTTGGATTGACCCACAGTTGGGTTTGTGTCAGGTGAGTAGGGACAAGAGCTAAGAAAATTAAAGGCATTGTCAAAGGCATGATTTGAATTATAGATCATGGGGTCAAAGCTCAATGGAGGACGGAGTAAAAACAGAAGACAGGAGGGCTATAGTAAAGAAAAGAAATTAGACAAATTTTGGTTTACTTTGAAAAAAAAGAGTAAGTATTGTCAAAATAAGAACATTTAAAATAGAAAAAGAACAAAGTTGTAAACATGGATGGTGGTGCTTAAGTGAAAAATTTGAGAGATGAAGCAATTCCAAGTAATATAAACTCCAGTATGACCATTAGAACAGGTCATTGAAGTGGAATAGAAGTAAATAAAGAAGATGTGGTCTGTATATACAATGGAATATTACTCAACCATTAGAAATGATAAATACCAGTTGCCTCGACGTGGATGGAACTGGAGGGTATTATGCTGAGTGAATTAAGTTAATTGGAGGAGGACAATCATTATATGGTTTCACTCATACGGAGAATATAAGAAATAGTGAAAGGGATTATAGGGGAAAGGAGGGAAAATGAGTGGGAAAACGTAGAGAGGGTAAGAAAACATGAGAGACTCCTAACTCTGGGAAAGGAACAAGGGGTAGTGGAAGGGGAGGCGGGTGGGGGTATGGGGTGACTGAGTGACGGGCACTGAGGGGAGTACTTGACCAGATGAGCACTGGGTGTTATACTATATGTTGGCAAATCGAACTTCAATATATATATATTTAAAAAAGAAGTAATAACACTATGGTGAGAGCTAGGAAAATGGATGAGGTCTCCATATGGCTATATGAAATCTTTATATTAGTGAATGGTTTATTAGAAAAAAACCCACAAACTTTAAAGTCACAAATGAATAAGGTCACATCTAGATGATTTAGAGACAGCAGTATATGAAGACTGGCCACATGTCCTTCTCTTCAAGAGTGTAGGCTTTCTTTACCCTCCAAACAGGAACTTAATCACTAGAAGCAACTTTGATGAGGGAGGAAGAAACCTATTGAGCAGTCCAGGTGTCTCAGAGGTTTGGCGCCACCTTCAGCCCAGGGTGTGATCTGGGAGACCCTGGATCTAGGCCTGCATCCAGCTCCCTGCATGGAGCCTGCTTCTCCCTCTGCCTGTGTCTCTGACTCTCTCTCTCTCTCTCTCTCTTTCTCTCTCTCTCTCTCTCTCTCTGTGTGTGTGTATCTCATGAATAAATAAATAAAATCTTAAAAAAATAAAAGAAACCTATTGATCTTTGTGACCCAGACAGAGGCAGGATGTACAGAAACAGCCTATACTAACTGGATTGCAGAGAAAGGAGAACCAGGCCCTAGTTAAGAAAATACCTCTATCTACTAAGAGATTGAGAATATAAGGTATTTTGTTCTGTTGTTTCTTTTGTCATATCACAGAAGCTGAAACAGAGAACAGAATGAAATGGTTTAGGTATGAATAGAGAGGTCAGAGGATGGATTAGGGACTAGAACCATTAATGAATGAGAGTGGGGGCATAAAGATAGATTTTAGTAATGATGGTGACACAAATAGCCAACAACTATTGAGTGATTGATTCGTAAGGTACTATTTTAATTGATTTAACTCAAACTTCAGAGTAATCAGATGATGTATTATTGTTTTGAACTGAGGCACAGAGAGTTCTAGAGACTTCTGGCACACACCTAATATGTGAAGAAGCCAGGAAGATTGGTAGAGTGTACCTTTATTTGCAGTCAAGGTATAGGGATGTGTGGAGAATGGTGAATTTTCCTGCTCCCTTTAAAAAAAAATACTGGCCTTATTAACCCCTCATGGGCTTTTCTCTCTGTACGTGTGAAGAGGGTGAGAAGGGGATTGGTGGAGTTCAGTGATCTGTTCCCTGAGTAATCCTCGTGGCTCCAGTAGTGATTGTGGTGGTTAGCAGCCTAGAGAAGCATCTGACGATACCCTGTTAGAAAACATTTGAGATCTCTAAAGAAGAATGCCATGACCGTGACCCAGGAAATCAAGGAGATAAAAGAGGTGGGCTGTTTTAGTGCACTTATATCGGTGAACCATATGATATTCAGCAATTTACATTGTGAAAATTAATAAAGGGAAACCTCACTAAAGTAGACCAGGGAGGCTGGGAAGGGAGCCTACCACTCAACATCAATTACAGGAAGAAGAGTCAATTACAGACTCTAGTGAGGTTTCCTTTTATTAATTTTCACAACATCCTATGATGTCCTCTAAATGCACTAGTTGATATTACACAGTAAAATTCTTTAACAGAGATTTATGAGAATCAGAATTACATATAATGGAAAAATTACATATATTGGTATATTATGTTTTGAATCTATAATAAGAGGGTGTTAAGAGCATGAACTCTAGAGCCAGATGGCCTGCATTCAAAACCTTGCTCCTTTGTTTGCAGGCTATGACTATGGGCAGAGTTAACTGTTCTGTGCCACAGGTCCATCATCGGTAAGTTGAGGATAATGATAGTGCTGATCTCATAGGATCTTTCTGGGCATTTAGATAGGTGATTGGCACTTAAAAGTACTTAGTAATGTTAATGATTATGATTTATATGATTATGTCTTTATCTTTCTATTTATCATCTATCAGTCATCTGTCTAATCTAGTCTACACACACACAACACACACACACCTACGGTTGGAGTTCTGGATTCCATAAAAAGTAGGCACTGAAGACTGTGCTAGAACTTGGCAGGTGCTTCTGGAAACAATGATATACCACTGAAGCATGTTTCTCAGTGTTATGCCTGGTGGCATCAGAGATGTCGGTGGAACATCCCTCTGCCAGAATTTCTCTGTTACTATTTGGCAGACCTTGATGTGGTGACAACTTTGTCCTGATGTCTGTTTATTTGCTGTGGTGTTTCCCTTGCCATCTGTTTCCTCTACCAGCCTATCTTTCTCCTTTCTCTTTCTTCTTTCTTTCTTTCTTTCTTTCTTTCTTTCTTTCTTTCTTTCTTTCTTTCTTTCTTTCTTTCTTTCTTTCCTTTCTTTCTTTCTTCTTTCTTCTTTCTTCTTTCTTTCTTTCTCTCTTTCTTTCTTCTTTCTCTTTTTCTTT
This sequence comes from Nyctereutes procyonoides, assembly GCF_905146905.1. NCBI lineage: Eukaryota > Metazoa > Chordata > Mammalia > Carnivora > Canidae > Nyctereutes > Nyctereutes procyonoides. The sequence continues at coordinate 25,843,273 of NW_026575051.1, read as the reverse complement.
CTTCTTTCTCTTTCTTCTTTCTTTCTTTCTTTCTTTCTTTCTTTCTTTCTTTCTTTCTTTCTTTTCAGTCTAGGAACTTGTGTGTAGGTCTTCTTTATGTTAGTTGCTCACAGCTTTCTTTCCTCTCTGCTAGCTGCAGAGTTAACCATGGTGTCTTGCTTGGGTTTTCTTTACTTGTGACCCATGCCTTTCCACTCACTCTTTCTGAGTCAGCATCTAAATTTGTCTGTCTCAGGCTGTACTTGGATCCCCTAAGAAGGCAGAGTTCATGACACTCCATGTCTCCAACAGTATCAACAGATTGTTTTGCTTTCTAGACCATGGGTGGGTCATATACTTTTTGTTTTCCTATAGAAGAATTGATTTCATAAACACAAAGAGAGAACTTCATTTTTTTTTACAATATTATGATTGAAAGCTTTCCAGTAGCTTGCTTTTTCAGTTGGTGGCTGAAGGGCATCACTGTCGCCAGACATGAGAGCCTCAATGTCATAATGCTAGCACTATTAAGTGAAATTCTGCCCTTTCTGTCAAAACTGAGTTGGCATAGCAAGAATTTTTCTCAGACCACTTTAAGAATTGTAATCATCTTCCCAAATTCCAATTTACCTTTCTTTGGGTGATTGTAATTAAACAAATGTTAGTAAATATATGAAGGAAGGTTGGGAGTCATTGCAAAAATACTTGCTGCTCCCAGCGTGCCTGGATGGCTCAGTTGGTTAAGCACATAACTTTGCCTCAGGTCATGATCTCAGGGTTTGGGGATCCAGCTCCGTGCAGAACTGTGTGCTCAGTGGAGAGCCTGTCTCCCACCTCCCCTTCCTTGCCTTCCTCGTTGCTAGTGCTCATTTTCTCTCTTTCTTTCAAATAAATGAATAAAATCTTTTAAAAAATACTTGAAATTCCAATCTTTATGTTTCTAGCACTTATCAGTATGTATACCAAGTACTTACATAGTTTTCAGAATGTGTTATATTGTTTGAACAGTCCTGCTGAAGTGGTCAGAGTCAGTGTGTGGGTCTGACTGATATCACTTAAGCCATGATTCCCTCATGTTTAAAACCCAGTGGTTTAGCGGCGCCTTCAGCCTGAGGTGTGATCCTGGAGACCCTGGATCGAGTCCCACGTTGGGCTCCCTACATGGAGCCTGCTTCTCCCTCTGCCTGTGTTTCTGCCTCTCTGTGTGTGTGTCATGAATAAATAAATAAAATTTAAAAAATAAAATAAAATGAAACCAATATAGCTTCCATGCCTTTCATTGGGCGATTTTGAGTCTCCACTTACCTAATATATATGGAAGTGTTTTGAAAATCTTACATAAATATAAAATTTCACATTTAATAAACTATTGTAGCACATTTTGAGAATTTTCTAAGTGAACCAGGTATAAAATTTTTTTTAAAAAAAAGTTAAGTCAGTGTCATTAATCATTGTTTTTACAAATGTAACAGAAAGAAGTAACTTGTAAAGTATATGCTCCAGCGTAGACATGATAACCATATGGCTTCAACACAGCCCCCTCGACAGTAGGTGAATGAAGTTGGTGGGATATCCACACAGTGATGTGAGTTGAAATGGGGCAAAATGATTAGTAGGGAGACTAAACCGTCGGATATATTTATTTTATTTAGTTTTATTAATGACAATTGCAAGTCATGGGGACACTTGTAAACATGTGTAATGCACTTGACATCATAGGCTTTGATAAGCATTAAATAATCTTCATAGCTCTGTTTTAAGTATATTGATATTCAGGTGGGAAAATTGTATTTGTTTTGTATTTGTTTTGAGGATCACTTAAAATAAAGGAAGGGAGACAGATGTTAAGTCATGGGATGATCTATTAACTTATTAAAAAACCTTTAAATGATATTTATTATTGTGAATTTATGTTCAGCGCACTCAATGAATAGTCTTAAAAGTCCAAACTGAGAAAATAAAAATATTATCATGGCACAATGATAGAAAAAAGATCCAAGAGATCCAGAAACGTTTTGTGAGCCAGTCTTCAGTGTGTAGACACCAAAGCCATTGCCCCTAGTCAGGTCACCCTTATTGTGCTTCTAACTTATGTATCTCTAAATTTACTTTCTTAATGTAAAGTTTATAACTGAAAATCTCTCCCATTCAATGCTTTAAAAGTAATTAAAGTTATCAGTCAAAAGTGAAAAAATGGAACAAAGTTCTCTGCTGTGTGTTCTTATGATCAGTTATTAATAAAAATGAACTAGAAAATGTTTATGGAGTCTTAGGAATGTTGCCTCATGATCATCAAAAACATATAGGATCATTGATGGCAATTTCATCATTATTTTCCAATACAGTGTTTAGGTATAATTATAGAATTCTGCTAAACAGAATTGGTCTAAAGAGTAGTTTTCTTTGATTGTACAGATAATGTTTTTCACTTTAGCAAGGCTATTTGAATTGCAAAGACTATAATTATAGAACCTTTCTAATGTGTTTTTCTGAACTTCCCTGACAGTATGCCAAAAGGAAAAAAAAATCCTCCAACAAGAGAATGAGGGATTACTTATGCAGACACTGATGTGATAAACACCTTTTTTTCACTTCAAGTTAAATTGTGCATTTTAAGCATGGCTGTGAATAGCTCTGTCAAGGTCACTTTATGGCTACTAACCTAAGATTGGTGCATCCTATAAAAGTATTCAGTAATTTACACTGTATGTTGTATTTCTAAGCCTGCCTTTGAATGTCTTAAAGTACCTTACTGTCAGGCTAATACATTTAAAAGGACTGAGTGAGTGAGCAATCAAGACATATTAGCATGGCAAGATGTTGTACAAGTACCCTCCTATATTCTTGACCATTATTAGGAAGGCAAGTTTTCACTTTTCTTAATAAATTCTTGTGAAAAGAGAAAAAAAATGTAGCAGCAATACTAGACTATTTCTAGTACAGTGCTAGCACAGAAAAAAAAAGTTGATTTTTAAAAACTAAAATGTGCTGTTTATGCATGTCAATTTAAAACAGTTGATAGAAAAAAAGCCAGTAGATTAATAACTCACCCCCAGTATTTTTGAGAGCTGCTTGAAAAACAATCCAAAGCCCTCTTCTTTAAAAAAGTTTACTCCCTATTTGCACATGGAGCTGTTTGTCAATTTCAATTCTACCATTTCAGAACAGTAAAGACAGTTTGTCAACAGTAATTGTCTTTGTCTGAAAAATCTGCCTCTAGTACAAGTTCATTGATATCAAAATTTGTCGCTTATTTTTGTCCATTTTTGAATGATGCTTATTGTTTTGAACTTTCAGATGAAAGAACCATAGAATGGAGCAGAAAATAGCATGAATTTGTGTCCAGTCTCCATGACATCTCATGCCTCATGCTTCTCTAGGGAAAAGCTCCAGAGTTATGCAAAGCTTACTTGTTGGCATATGTATATGCCTGTGATAATCATTAGTTCAGTCACCTCAAATTTCTGTTAGGTGAATATTCTCTAATCAGGAAAATAATATGAGATTTCATCACTATAAACATCACTAGAATTAATCAGAATACATAACATAGCTAAGCTTGTTGTTACATACTCATTAACAATAACAACAACAACAACAAAAAAAACTACAACCACATGAAAAAATGACAGTGGAACTCTAATTCCTTTCCTCCTCTGAAGGGAAGTTTGACATTCATCAATACTTCATAGAAAATCAACTTAAAGCAAATATCACTTAAAATCCCCAAGGGATATCTTGTCCTACACATTTTAAGTCTTGTAAAGACAAATAATCTACTACTACTACTTCCTACTCTAAGGAAGGCAATAAACAAAAGCTAGCATATTTGAAATAAATAAGTTAAGAGAATTTCATAGAAAATATACTTTCCTAATGAAGTAGGGGAGCTAGGTTCTTGTCTTAAGGAATTGAAGAATGAATCTCACAGACAAAGGAGAGTAAAGTGATAGAAGTTCATTAAGCAGGGATACAGAAAAGGCTCTCAGGAGTAAGAGGGGTCCCGACAGGGTGCCACTGAGGGCTTTTAGTGGCAGTCTTTTATTAAGAACTGAATGGGAATCTTGTGACCTTGAGATTCTTGTGCTGTCTTGGTTTGAGTAAGGACTGGTAATAGCATCTTTAATGGCTTACTTCTTCTTTGGGGTCTGGTTATTCTTTGTTGGTCATAGATGACTGTCATAAAAAAGATACCCTCCCTGCCTATACCCTAAGGTAGGATGGTCTGGCTTGTTCCCTTATCTCTGGTTTCCTTACACCTCTGTATTTTGGGGATTTATTCAAGCCTGACCACACAGCCCCCTATCTATCTCTTCCTGCCTAGCCCTGCCTAGCCCTTACTCACTAACCCTCAGTGTAATGTATATTAACAAGGAATCTAGAATCACATCAACATCATTGATTAATGGGAAAACAACGGTAGCTCTAGCTATATGAAAAAAAAAAAAGTCTAGGATTAAAAGAATCTTGGAACATCTGGAATGTTAACTTTTAGTGAGCATTTCAACACTCTACTATCTTAATTCAGGAAATTCATTTCCTAGCATCTGTTTCAGAAGGAAGTTGGTGATATCTGTAGTGATTACTATACAATCATTTACACCAGAGTAATATATTGAATTTTCAACATCAGCACTTACTGTTAAATAGCAAGCCATCCAACTTTTGGAACTGTACTGTATCCAAGGGAAGAGCATCAAGATACAACCAAATAAAATTTTCACATGGAGAGTCTATTCCGACAGTATATCAGTTATTATCCAATAAGCTTGCCAAAGACAGCTGTTCCATGAGATACAAGAATTTACAATCACACATGGTCACACACACAGAATCAAATTCCTGTTGATTCTGTCATTAGGCTTTTTTTTTTCTTTGAGAGAAAGAGAGAGAGATGACAGCATTAAAAGTAGCAAAAGTATATGATTCCTTTCAGAACTTTCAACTATAATTTTGGTTTTGAATATTGTGCTGATAAACTTTCTGCTAACTCAGGAAAAAAACTTCAGTTTTTACCAGTTAAACTAGCTATAGGTAATATTATCTCTTTTGATTTCAAATTTATAACATGAGATAATAGAATGGTAGATAAAACAAGTTATAGATATTTCTGTCTTTAGGAAGATAGGTTTAAATCTGGAAAATATTTGTATCTGAGAATATAAATAAATTGTTGGAGGGTATTAATTATTCTTTAAAAATTTAGTCTCAATAATTTTATATAAATACACAAAACTATTTTTCATGTAAATATATATCTGTGAATAATATTACAATGTTAGCATAAATGGAAATGCGTGCCATTTGAGTTACAGAGTACCCACAGAACTGCACACACATACGCAGACACACACAAAAAGAACATTAATCTGATTTATAAAGGCAGATTTACCAGTTCTTTATTTGCCTGGAACATGGCATTCTGTGTGCAATCTTGGTCCTTTCCTAAGTTAAAAGTCATTTTATTATGAATAACTGGTTATTACTATAGATCATAAATCTATTTCATGTATCGATGTAACTATTTAGGAATCCTATCTTATATTGTTTTCGTGTTTTGTGCTTGATAGTATCAATTTTTTTATTTACTCATGCATTTCTATTTATTTTGAAAGGTGTTATTTGACTTAATTTTATGTGGAAGTAATAGAAGATTAAAATCAAGGAAAGACATTTAAAATTAAATCAATGGAAATTCAGTCTGCAGGGAACAGATAGTAACACGTTATAAAAAATGCTTCTAAATAACATTTCACATGTAGATATCTATATGTGCACTAGGGTATTAAATTCAGGCCAAAATAAAGATGTGATTCAAGCATGTCTTTTGTATCTTGCTACAAAAAAAAAAAAAAAAAAGTTTGTAGAAATGGAGAAGCTGAAAGAGAAAGAGAAGTGGTAATGCATTGTGCCTTCTGGCTATTCTAAGCATATTATTTAGTACAATAAATACTTGAACATAATTATTTCCTTTATTGTAAAACTTTAACCATGAACCTTCCAAATAAGACAATCTTATTTTATTTTCATAAAATTTACTCATCTAAAAGTATTGTTTTAAAGTACTGTGATGTTTATTTTATTTTTTTTAATTTTTATTTATTTATGATAGTCACAGAGAGAGAGAGAGAGAGAGAGAGAGAGAGAGAGGCAGAGACATAGGCGGAGGGAGAAGCAGGCTCCATGCACCGGGAGCCCGATGTGGGATTCGATCCCGGGTCTCCAGGATCATGCCCTGGGCCAAAGGCAGGCGCTAAACCGCTGCGCCACCCAGGGATCCCAGTACTGTGATGTTTAGTGATAGTTTTTTAAAATTAACAAAATGTTAATTTTTAATAAAATGTACTTTAGCAAGACAAGTCTTCTTGTGTATATTTTTGTAATCAATATTGTTCCATGTAGGTTGTTTAATAGGGGTACTGCATTCATTTTTTTTGGAACATTCATTTGCCAATAAACTATTATGAAAGACCTTTCTATTACATTTTTATATTTTTATTTATTTATTTATTTATTTATTTATTTTTTTTTAATTTTTTTTTTTTTTTAATTTATTTATGATAGTCACAGAGAGAGAGGCGCAGAGACATAGGCAGAGGGAGAAGCAGGCTCCAGGCACCGGGAGCCCGACGTGGGATTCGATCCCGGGTCTCCAGGATCGCGCCCCGGGCCAAAGGCAGGCGCCAAACCGCTGCGCCACCCAGGGATCCCCATTTTTATATTTTTAATATGAAACATTTTTATTTATACATTAAACATTTTTTTAAATTTTTTAAATTTTTATTTATTTATGATAGTCACAGAGAGAGAGGCGCAGAGACATACGCAGAGGGAGAAGCAGGTTCCATGCACCGGGAGCCCGATGTGGGATTCGATCCCGGGTCTCCAGGATCGCGCCCTGGGCCAAAGGCAGGCGCCAAACCGCTGCGCCACCCAGGGATCCCTACATTAAACATTTTAATTGGTATTTATTATCTTTACTTTTGATGAATAATGGAATTAATATTGTTTACCTCAAGACTTATACATTTAAATAAGAATAGAGATTTTTGCCAATAATGTTGTCAAATACTATGAATTTTTCTTTGTTTTTTTTTGACTTAATGTCATTATGAATACTATCACTTATGGTTAAGAATATTGGTTCAGGGCTTCTGGCTGGTTTAGTCCATAGAGCTTGCAACTGGCTCTTGACCTCGGCCTCATGAGTTGAAGCCCCATGTTAGGGGTAGAGCTTACTTAAATATATGTATAGATAGACAGGTTGAAGGTGCCAAGGGAAAAAAGGAGTGGACTTGATTCTGTGTTGAATGTCAGGGGAACAAAACATTCTGCTATCACTTTTGTCCTAGGAAAGTACTAGAATACTTCCACATGGATAAAAAAAAAAAAATCCATACTTTTTTCAGCTACATAGTCAGTGACAGCTGTTGTCTTTCTTTCACTATCTAATAGACCAGTATATTCTTTGTTTCTTCCCACAGTTTTATAATTAGCATTAAGGAATTCCATCCATCACATCAGTTCTTCAAAGATCTTGGAGTCTAAAATCTAGCTTCATTTAAAAGTATAAGGAGCCAAGTACGATGTGGGGAAGGTAACTTATAGTCATCTCTTGTCCCTCTTCCTTTAAGTATTTTAATTTTTAAATTTCAATGGCATTGGTTAGATCTCTAGAAATCTGTATATTTTTAACCAGCTTCATTCAATCATTCATTCAGAAAGTACTTATTAAGGCTCTACTCTGTACCAAGCACTGGTGATGGGAAATGTCAGTGGACAAAACTTAACAAAGATCCCTAACCTGGGTTATCTTATGTTCAAGTAATTGCTGGAGGTTGAGTAGGCCATAAATATGAAATAAAAACAAGTAATTTCTAATTCGACAGGAGAGTAAGCGATTTTGGTTTTTGTAAGTGCAATGGAAAAGTAGTCAATTGCATGTACCTTTCATAGAACTATATTTAACACTCCAAATTTACTGGATACATGAATGTATCTATAAATAACAGCCAGATTAACCCTACTGAGTTTCATAATCTCAGCACCACTGACATTTTGAACCAGAGAATTCTTTGTTGTGGGAGCCATCCTGTGCAGTAGAAACTGGTTTAGCAGCATCCTTCACCTCTACCCACTAGATGGCAGTAGCACACCCTCCTCCTCATTATGACTATCAAAAAAAAAGTCTCCAGACCATGATAATTTTTTTTTAATTTTTTATTTATGATAGGCACACAGTGAGAGAGAGGCAGAGACACAGGCAGAGGGAGAAGCAGGCTCCATGCACTGGGAGCCCGACATGGGATTCAATCCCAGGTCCCCAGGATCGCGCCCTGGGCCAAAGGCAGGCGCCAAACCACTGCGCCACCCAGGGATCCCTGTAGTCCATGATAAATGTCTTCTAGGGAGCAAAATAATACCCAGATGAAAACCACTGGAAAAAGTGAATAAGAGGTTTTGTTCCCCCCCCCCCCGAGGTTGTATTTAAAAAAAAAAAAAAACAAACACTTCTGCTTCTCTTGAGAAGCAACACTTCCCACAACATTTTCATATATAGGCACTGCATCCAGAAACTGGTGCCAAAGAGCAACAATTTTGCTTTTTTTTTTCTTTATAAAATCCTCCCTTATATTTCTAGTTCATCTTTTTGTATTTTCTCCAAAAGACTCTAAATCCTTTCTAGAAAGTAGTGAGTGTAAATACATTAAGCTGCCTCTGTCAGATTTCCCTTTCTTTTCCATTTTCTTTACTAATCTACTAGTCCGAGCATTTATTCTTTTACAATGGAGTTATCTCAGTGCCTTCCTACCTCTGTTCTCCCATGCCATGATGTACAAGACTGACAGATTAACCTTCTCTGAGCAACAGTTTCATAACATAACATTCTAACTTAAAGTACCCTCAATGAAGAAAGTTTAAACTCTCAAAATCTGTTCTGGGTCTTTTGCTCCCTCATCTAATTAGTCTGTTTAAGGTGAGGCAATAATAATTATTACCTCACAATATATTTTACTTATCTTCACCTGCATACCATATACTGTTCTTTTTGACTAGAAATACTTCTCCTAGCTCTTTAGGTTTCCTAAATTTGTAGATTTTTATGTTGGTTTTTTTTAGAGTAGTTTTAGGTTCACAACAAAATTGAAAAGATACAGAGAATTCTTGTATACCCCACATCCACACACATGCATAGCCTCCCCCCTCCCCCATTATCAATATCATTCACCAGAATGGTACATTTGTTACCAAGGATGAATCAACACTGACACACCATAATCACCCCAAATCTGTAGTTAACCTTAGGGCTCATTCTTGGTATTGTATATCCTATGGGTTTGGACAAATGTCTGATGATATATCCATCTTTTAATATCATACAACATATTTTCATTGTACTAAAAATTTTGTCTGCTCATTCATCCCTTTACTCACACCTCTGGCAACTACAGATCTTTTTACTCTCTCCACAGTTTTACCTTTTCCAGAATGCCATACAGTTGGAATCATAAAGTAGGTAGCCTTTTCAGATTGGTTTCTTCACCTAGTAATATGCATTTAAGTTTACTCCGTGTCTTTCTGTGGTTTGAGTGCTTATTTCTTTTTAGTGTTAAATAAAATTCCATTGCCTGAATGTACCACAGTATTTGTCCTGTAGTATTTATCAATAGATATTTATTCATCTACTGAAGGACATCTTGGTTGCTTCCAAGTTTTCAGTTATGAATAGAGCTGCTATTAACATACATGTGCACTTTTTGTATGGATTCAGTTTTCAACTCTTTTGGGTAAATACCACGGAGTTTGCTGGATTGTTTGGTGAGAGTATGTTTAGTTTTGTTTATTAGGCAAGAAACTGCCAATTATCTTCCAAAGTGGCTGTACCATTTTACATTCCTATCAGTAATGTGTAAGAGTTTCTATTGCTCCATATCATGACCAGGCAGTGTTTCAGATTTTCACCTAAGAGGTGTGAAGTAGGATCTCTTGTTTTAATTTGCATTTCCCTGATGCATTGTGATGTGAAACATCTTTTCATATGCTTGTTTGCCATCTGTCCATCTTTTTAGTGAGGTGTCTGTTAAGATCATTGGCCCAATTTTTAATCAGATTGCTTTGTTATTGTTGAGTTTTAAGAATTTTTTTCTCTATTCCTTTTCTTAAAAAAAAAAAAGGATTTTATTTATTTGTTCATGAGAGACACACACAGAGAGAGAGAGGCAGAGACACAGGCAGAGGGAGAAGCAGGCTCCATGCAGGGAGCTTGACATTGCACTCCATCCTGGGTCTCCAGGATCAGGCCCTGGCCTGAAGGCGGCGCTAAACCGCTGAGCCACCTGGCTTGCCCAAGAATTTTTTCTATATTTCAAATGAAATATCAGCATTTGTCTTTTGCAAATATTTTCTCCCAGTCTGTGGCTTGTCTTTTATTTTCTATACATTGTCTTTTAGAAAGCAGAAGGTTTTTTTGTTTTGTTTTGTTTTTGTTTTTTATTGAAGTCCTGCTTATTAATTATTTCTTTCATGGCTCATACCTGGGGTTGTACCTAAAAAGATATCATCATACTCAAGGTTTTCTCCAGGGCTATCTTCTAGGAGTTTTATGGTTTCACATTTTATATTTCATCTCTGTTCCATTTTGAGTTAATTTTTGTAAAGGATTAAGGTCTGTGTCTAGATTCAGTTGTTTGAGGGTTATTTTGTTCATTTGTTTTTGTTTGTTTGCATGTGGATGTCTAATTGTTCCAGTGCCATTTGTTGAAAGACTGTCTTTGTTCCATTTTATTGCTTTTGTTCCTTTGTCAAAGACAGTTGACAATATGTATGTGGGTCTGTTTTGGGGCGCTCTATAATGTTCATTCATCTACTGGTCTATTTTTTTTTTTTTTGCTAATACCATACAATCTTTTTTTAAAGATTTTATTTTTTTTTAAATATTTTATTTATTTATTCATGAGAAACACAGAGAGAGAGGTAGAGACATAGGCAGAGAGAGAATTCTCCCTGTGGGGAGCTGATGCAGGACTCCATCCCAGGACCCTGGGATCACAACCTGAGCCAAAGGCTCAACCACTGAGCCACCCAGGTGCCCATATACCACACAGTCTTGATTACTACAGTTAAATAGTAAATCTTGAATTCAGAACCAACCCTCCAACTTTGTTCTACACTTTCAATATTGTGTAATTAATTCTGGGATTTTTGCATCTCTATAGGACTTTAGAATTTTTGTCAATTTCTGCAAAATAACTTACTGTAATTTTAATTGGGATTGCATTAAATTTATATATCAAATGGGAAGAACTGACATCTTGACAATATTGAGTCTTGTTATCCATGATATGGAATATCTCTACATTTATTTAGTTATTCATTGATTTTTTAATCAAAGTTTTATAGTTTTCCTCATATAACTCTTGTACATATTTTGTCATATTTATACATTAAGTATTTTAACTTTAGGGGGTGCTCATATAAGTGCTACCATGTTTTTAGTTTCCAATCTGACTTGTTCACTGCTTATATATAGGAAAGCATCAACTTTTGTATATTAACCTTGCATCCTGCAACTTTGCCATATTTGCTTTCAGGAAATTTTTGTCAGTTCTTTCGGATTTTTTTTAACATAAATGATCATATCATCTGTGAATAAACACAGTTTTATTTTTCATTCCCAATTTGTGTATCTTTTTTTTCCTTTTCTTAATTTCATGTATCAAGTAAAATGTCAAAAAGAAGCGGTTAGAAGAGTCATGCTTGCCTCATAACTGATTGTAGTGGAAAAGCTTTAAGTACCATTAAGTATGATGTTAGCTGTAGGATTTTATTTTTATGGTAGTCTTTATCAAGTTCAGGGTATTCCTCTCTCTTCTTAGCTTCTTGAGATGTTTTGTTTTGCTTTTGTTTTCTTTTTTAATCATGAATGGGTGTTGGATTTTATGAAATGCTTTTTCTTTATCTATTGATATGATCATGTGATTCTTAAAAATCATTTTATGTGATATGTTACATTAATTAATTGCTTTTCAAATGATGAATCAGCTTTGCATACCTGGGATAAACCTCGGTTGGTAGTGCTGCATAATTCCTTTTATATATTATTGGACTCATTTTGCCGATATTTTATTGAGGATTTTTGCATCTATGTTCATGAGAGATAGTGATCTGCAGTTTTCTTATTTTTTGTAACATCTTTGTGTGGCTTGGTATCAGGATCACTTGGTTTCATAGAATCACTTAGGAAGTATTTCCTCTTCTTTCTTCTGAAAAAGGTTGTAGACAATTGGTATAATGTATTCCTTAAATATTCGGTAGAATTCATCAGTGAACCTTTATTGACCTGGTCTTTCTGTTTTGGAAGGTTATTACTTATTGATTCAATTTCTTTAGTATATATAGGCCTATTAAGATTGTCTGTTTCAGGACACCTGTGTTGTTCAGCAGTAGAGATTCTGCCTTAGGCTCACAGCGTGATTCCAGGTCCTGGGATGGAGTCCTGCATTGGGCTCCCTGCAAAGAGCCTTCTTCTCCCTCTGCCTGTGTCTCTGCCTCTCTCTCTCTGTGTCTCTCATGAATAAATAAATAAAATCTTTAAAAAATATATTGTTTTTGTGTGTGTGAGTTTTGGCAGATTGTTTTTTCAAGGAAATAGTCCATTTCATCTAGATAATCAAGTTTGGGGGCATAGAGTTGTTAATAGTATTTCTTTATAATTCCTTTAATAACCATGACATCTGTAGTGATGTCCCGTCTTTAATTTCTGATATTGTAACTTTAATTCTTTCTTTACTTATTTTTTTTTCTAGGTAGTCTGGCTAGAGGTTTATCTATTTTATTAATCCTTTCAAAGAACCAGGTTTTGGTTTCATTGATTTTTATCTATTGATTTCATATTTTCAATTTCACAATTTCTGCCCTATTTTTCATTTTATCCTTCCTTCTGCTTTTTTAGATTTAATTTGCTCTTCTTTTTCTAATTTTCTAATGTAGAAACTTAGATGCTGCTTTTCTGATATCTACTTTTCTAATATCTACCTTTCTTTCTATTTCTCTAATATATACATCTAGTGCTATAACTTTCCCTCTAAGCACTGCTTTTGCAGTATCCCCCCAAGTTTGGTAAGTTGTTTTTTTATTTTATTTGTGTCTTCTGGATCTATCCATTTTTATAGCAAGTTGAAATTTAACTCTTTCATGAAACCTTTACATGTCATTTATTCAATGTGATGCAGTTCTCTTAAATACACAACTGATCTTACGTCAGTGCATTTTTATCTTTTAATTTTGGTAAAATTTAAATATCTTATTTCATTTAATTAACCACTAGATTATAAACCCTTTGAGGAGAAATGATAAAACTTATTATTTGTGCAGACTCCAATGCAATAAACATAGAAACCTGCAATGAAGTATTAGTGATTTGAATGGTTTGGAGTTGTAGAATGGGCACTGAGAGCTTCTAGCCAAGATGGTGAAATTAGCTGACATGGAAAACATCTACTACCCTTCTCATATGCAAACAGTGGATTAAAAAATTAGGGGTAGTTAAAATTAAAAGTAAGAAAATGAAATCTTTAGGTGCTAATCTTAAGAGGAGATTTTCAGGACTACCTAGGAGTGTATTCTAACTCATGGGTATAAAGCTGTCTAAATATAAGACTTAAAGGATAGAATTAAATTCTGTTTAGAGGTCAGAATAAAGACAGTAGACCTTATGGATCTAAAAATTACTGAACCTGAGCTTCCTTCATAAATATCAATACCAAATAAAGGAAGCCTCAGTGGAAAACTTCAGTCTATTGGCTGAGGCTGTAAGTACAAATCAAATGGAAACCTCTGATTTCTAGCCTTATAATAGGAATAGGTGTTTGATCTCAATTCTTGCCTTACACATATATACAGCAGAAATTCTCAAAGAAGAAAATAATGAAAGTACCTAGTAAGTTTAAGAAACATAGGGCACATCAGATCCCAAAATAAGTCAATAATAAAATACTTCAAAACATGTGAAATATGTTTAATGACATCATGCCGCAGAGTAATAACAACTAAGAAGCCGTTGACAGAAGGAATCTGAAAGATACTTTAAAATAAGAATTTTTAAATGGTCAGTGAATAAAATAAAAAATATGATTCACAAGGCAAGAAAAGACATGATAAAAACAGAGAGAATGCTTTGCAAATGACCCAACAAATTCTAGACAATAAAATAAATAAAAATAAAATTTTAAAAAATTCAATGGGATGGATAAAAAGGGTGGACGAAGAAAATGTGAATATATATAAAGATGGATTTAAGGTGATTACCTAGAATACAGCATCATGAAATGAAGAGAAAATCGTGCAGAAGGAATGAGTAGTTCCTACCATGTTTAGTAGAAGTTCAGAGTAGATCAAGAAAATGATGCACTCCTTGAAAACATATTTCCTGAGAATTTTTCAAAACTACAAACAAAATTAAGTATGAAAAGAATACACAGAAGTCCTAGAAATTATTGAACACTTGTTTATCATATCATAATGTGCCAAATAAAAATTTTAAAAAATTGAAGTTTTTCAGGAAACTTCATCAACAAAACTAGATACAGAACATAAAAGAATAGTATTTTTAAAGCACTGAAAGCAAATAATTATGATCAATTTTCAGTTCAATTCGAGGCTAAATTGTCATTCAAGTGAGAAGACAATAATATTTTTCAGACATATAAACAAGTTTACCAGCTGCAGACCTTCACTGAAAGAACTACAAAGGATATATTTCAGCCCAAAGGAAAATTAACATAAAGAAAATAATGGAATGCAGGACACAAAGATGAGTCCAATATCGAGAAAGCATAATAGTCAAATCTAGATAATTATTGACTTGAAAAAAATAATAAGAATATATGGGGCATGGGGATGGTTAAAATAACAAAGACTGAATACAGGCTAACACGAAACTGGAATCTGAAAATGAGGTGGCAGTTCCGAGTAAAGTACAAAGGAGGAAGGAGAACTACGGAGGAGTCCCTATGGGGCAGGTACTGAAGTAGATGAATGCTACACTGTATTGGAATATTTTGAAGTCATTTTGCATGCTTAAAGTATATGATAGAACATCTGGTTTTCAAATTATTACATGGGAAATACAAAGAAAATGTGATCAATCTATTAGAAAGCAAAAAATGGGGAGGATAGGAAGCAACAAAGGCAGAACAAAACATAAAAACAAAGAATAAATATATGTGCATAGTGTAATTATATATTAATATAGATAGATATTTAAAAACAATATTGACTAGAAAAAGCAAGTTGCTACAAGTTTAGCAGGGTATACATCATATCTTCTTTATGAGTGCATAGACAAATGATAGAATAGAGAAAGATTAAAAATTTAATACCACAAATTTAAAGAATACATACCAAACAATGGAAACCGTAAAATGAAATTGGGAAATTGGAATTTTTTACTTTAATGTTATTACTGTATAACCTGTGCTGAAGTTAATATGATAAGATTATTATTTTCTGAAGTTCTCTATAGTTAAATATGCAAAATATTATTCTCTGAAATTCTCTGTGCTTAAATTTTCTTTCTAAAAATAAAGACAAGGTGAGGAGCCATGCATCCTTGTTCCATCTTTGGCCTCAGATAAATGGTTTTTAACCTACTGAACCTCAAATTTCATTAATTTAAAAATGATTGAGATGCATTCTCACTCAAAGAGAAATTATTTCATTCAGTCTTTTTTTTTTTTAATTTTTTTTTCAGTGAGAGGGAGGACATAGGGAGAGAGAAAATCTCAAGCAGGCTTCACACTCAGCATGGAGCCCAGCCCGGGGCTTGATCTTACAGCCCTGATCATGTCCTGAGCTGAAATCAAGGGTCAGACATTTAATCGACTGAGCCACCCATGTGCCCCTGTCTCATTCAATCTTTATATATGGTGCAGAATATGAATAATATTAAGGAGTTAGCAGCATTGAGGCAAATAATTTCACTCTGGGGAATTTGCTCCCCTTTGGCAGAAAAACGTGCATAATTTGCTTTTATGGTATTGTAAAACTTAAAATAATATACTCTGCAACTGTGATTTTCTAGGTGATAAAATATTAAGTATTCATACCTATTCTATCAGTATCCAACACAATGTGTTGTACAGGAATAACCTCTGAAGAACTCCCTGATTGGAATTATATATATATATATATATATATATATATATATATATATATATATATATAATAGTTTATATATATGAATATATAAGTTTATAATATATTATATATAAACATATATTTTATATAAATTTATATGAATATTAAAATATCTATTATATAATAGATATTATATATAAATATGTGTATATATATATATGTGTATATATATACACACACACATATATATATATATATATATATATATATATATATATATAAAACTTTCCTTTCTCCAGTTGCCCCTGCACTTGCTCTCATCTTTTCTCTCTCTCTGATCCCCATGAAGTCATCTTTTTGCTGCTTCATAGCCATTATCTCTCTTCCTGCTTTATCCTATTGCTAGTCAGGGGCAAAATGAACAGAGGTGACATTGGCAATGGCAAGGGGAAAAAGAATAAATAAACTATACACATTTCTCATTCAAAATCCACTAACTTCTGCTAAATTCCAGGGATGATAACTCACGGACATTTCATGTTCCATGTCCTCTCTTTAGAGGGTCTGTTCCTCAACCCCAATCATCAAGAGTCTACCTGAATTCCTTTAATGACAAACTAATGTCTTAGGAAACAAGAAAAGTTGAAGTGTGATATGCCCATGAATTTACTGAATCTTCTATCTCTTTCTAAATCTTCTGAGTCTTTGCCCCAGTAAATTTGAGAGAATTCTTGAGAGAGTTTCTATTCCCAGCTTGGAATTCTGAGTGCATTTTCTCATCCATAAAAAATAGTAATACAGCCTTTGGCAACTTTGTTAGATTTATTTTCCAAGACAATAAATTCTGGCATTCTTTTGACCTTTTAAAGTCAAAGCAAATTTCGATAAATAGTTGCTACACAGTATTGTACAATTTATAGAAAAAAGAGAATCTACCTATTTAATTAGATGGTATTGTTGGACATGTTTCTCTAAGTTCTGGAAGGAGGTAGTGGCCCATATGAACTTTATGATGTCTTCTACCAATGTGGTATCTCATTTTTCTTTAAGATTCAAGAATTGCCTAGTCTGCAGTGTGCTTTCAGAAGCATGGAATTATAATATTTAAAATGATTACTAAAAGGGAACATATAAAGCTTCTTAAAATAACTTCATTGACTTTTGATAATTTGTATATATTCTTAAAATTTCAAATAAAAGTTTTTAAATCCAATATTCAGATTTTTTGTTTCTTTTTTGGTGGTATTAATCTTTTAGCTTTTATAAACTTCCAAACTTTATAAAAAGTTCAGTTACTTGAAAGTTTCAGCAAATGACTATCAGAGGTTTATAGATCCATGATCATACACTGGAAATCAATTTTATTTACCATTTATTATATAACAATATACAAAGGAAACAAACCATATTTTCTTATAGTGATTTTTATTAAAGATTCATATGTGTGGTATTTTAGGCATAACCTTTTAATACTTTTATTATTTTTTTTGCCCATTAGAAAGATGTATAGGAAATATCTTATTATTTGTGTATAATATGATTGAATTCTTTGGTGATGCACATTATTATGTAAAATTAGGAATATTTATTTCAAATATACAAAAGAGTTGTTCTTTTGAAACAAAAATTGTCTGAATATCTCTATACTCCTGAGTAGAAAAATTGCATGTGTTAATTTTGAATGATCTTTAAGTACAGAATATGTTACTAGGTTTACACATCAGAATTAAGTAAGACTCTACTACCTCCCTTGAACATTTTTTATAAGAATTGCCAGTTATTGGGATGCTTGGCTCAGTCAGTTTAGCTCCTGCCTTCAGCGTAGGTCATGATCTCAGGATCCTGGGATGGAGCCCAGAGTCAGGTCCCTGCTAAGGGTGGAATCTGCTTCTCCCTCTGTCCCTCCAGTTCTCTTTCTCTCTCTCAAATAAAATCAAATAAAATCTTTAAACAAAAAAAGAATTGCCAGAGGCATCCCGGGTGGCTCAGCGGTTTAGCGCCGCCTTCAGCCCAGGGTGAGATCTTGGAGACCCGGGGTCGAGTCCCACATCGGGCTCCCTGCATGGAGCCTGCTTCTCCCTCTGCCTGTGTCTCTGCCTCTCTCTCTCTGTGTCTCTCATGAATAAATAAATAAAATCTTAAAAAAGAAAAAAAATTGCCAGTTATATAAAAACTTAGCCATTTCTTTAAAAAAGAAAAAAATTGCCAGTTATATAAAAACTTAGCCATTTCTTTCTTTTTTAAAAGATTTTATTATTTTTATTTTTATTAACGGGGCTTCCCAACTTAGCCATTTCTTAACACTTCTAACTAATTGCCTTTATAAATAGAAATGGCAAGCCATGGGATATTAGATTTGGGAAGGAGAGGATTAAGTAATTGAATAATCCTTATTTTATTTACTGGATAAGAAAACCAAGGAAATCCAGTGAGATGACATGTTTAAGTTCTTGCAAAAAGTGAATACAGACAATAGCTTCATCCAGCAATTTTGGAAATGTATATTTTTAGTGAATATATTTAGATTAACTTTCCTCTGTTTAAACATTTATTAAAGGAGAGATATATAGTTACATCCTTTTTAGCTTGTTAATTTTCTACTTATCATCGATTTTGTATCCACAGTACAGTTTTGTCATATTCCATGATAATGTTCAAGAAATTAATAACATCAAGGAGTCCTATTAAATTAATCCATTTTGAATAAGCAGTTTTATCTCTCCCTGTGATACATGCTTAAGGTTGCTTAAGTCTTCCCTGTACCTGTGGATTTTTCTCCCCACTTCTGAGTAAGTTGAATGTGAATGATTGAAGAGGTCTTAATAACCCATAGGTATCCAGATGGTAGAAAATGGCCTTTGGGCAGATTCATATTATATTGCTATTAAGATGACTAAATGATGGAAATTAGATACGGTAATAAAATGTTCCCTAAGACAAATTCATGAGGTAAAAAACAGAAAAAAAAAATTATGGCAGCTTCTGATTTTGGCCTACACCCACACATGTTAAAAACAGCTATGATGAATCAATCTGAACAATTTGCTTTTAAGGTGTAACTATCAGTAAAATTAGAATCTTCTTCCAAAGTTGTTTTTCTGATAATTACTTGAAAGAAAAAGACTTAGAAACATCTGATTCAGATAGAATATGACATCAATTGGGTACATTTGTCGACATTTATGATTGCTTTGAAAACTTAATTTTAACACTTTTAAAAATAACAAACACAATTGGGTATTGCAAAATGATCTATCAGGCATCCTAACAAAAATGGAAACTAAATGTCCCTGGCATTCAGAATTTGTATCACTTTGAAAGTTTGATTTTTCCAAGATATCCAAAATACTATTATTCTAGAATATTTTAAAACTAAATACGTTCTAGGGACGCCTGGGTGGCTCAATGGTTAAGTGTCTGCCTTTGGCTCAGGTTGTGATCCCAGCATCCTAGGATGGAGTCCCACATTGGGCTCCCAGCAGGGAGCCTGCTTCTCCCTCTGCCTATGTCTCTGCCTCTCTGTGTGTCCCTCATGAATAAAATCAAATCTTTAAAACAAAACAAAACAAAGCAAAAAAAAAAAAAAAAAAAAAAAAAAACAAATACCTCCTAGAAATAACCAAACAAATGAAAAGAAAAATATTGGCCAATCCTTTTGGATTGAGTATTCAAGTTGAACTATTAGAACACTCTACAAGAAAACATTACCTTTTAGTAAGGTATAATTTGATGAAAAAGGAAAAAGCTGTTACACACTCAAGCACAGAACTGGCATGTGTTATTCTAATGAAATGATAAACTAAGGGATGTCTGGCTAGCTCAGTTGATAGAGCATCAGAGTCTTGATCCTCGGGGTTATAAATTCGAGCTCCACGTTGGGTGTAGAGATTACTTAAAACATTTTTGAAAACCTTAGAAAATATGTCAAATCTCCATTACTATTCTAATCCTCCACGACTATTTTCTTTATGGCTTCCCACATTAGCACTTCTTTCCACTCAGTTTTATGGCAACATGGACAACCACACAGGGGTAAAACTACACTGTATTCAATGTTCCCACAGATAGACAGTGTATTTCCTTGCCCAGTTTGGATTCTTTCTCAGCCACCTTTAGAAGAAAAACATTTGCTTGTAACAGACTTGAAATTTTTATGTGATTAAAAATGTAAATATATAAATTAAAGTATGATATTTTATAATTAGTAGTAATATTTATTTTCAAATTTCACTACCAAAGAGCTAATAGCCTTTAAAAATAGTGGCAACAATGGAAAAGAGAATCAGACAAAAAATACATTTAAAGGCCTAACAATTCTAGTTTTGTAGTCTTTCCAAAACATCATGAAATCTGTTTTTCAGCTATATATATGGTATAGATCATAAATTGTCTTTGTTTTAAAAATATAGGTAGAAAAAATATATGGGCAGAAAACCAAGCATAATAAAACCAAAGAAAACATAGATGACCCATATGAATAATTTGTCTTCCTATAACACAAAAATATAATGATCTCCATGTAGTGTTCTTTTAAATCCACATCCTATAGTAGCATTTCAGTAAAATGTGTATTTGTTGTTTTTACATGATCTTAAAATATACTGGAAAGCATATTGTGAGTAGTCAACTTAAATAAAACGAATGAAGTAATTGCAGGAGATATTTGATCATTGTGAAAAACAGTATGAATAATTTAGAACTTAAAATACCTTTGCCTCAACAGAATGGGAATTGTGCAAATAGCAGACTCATATTTCCTCTTCACTAACCTATTTCCACATAGCAATTTTATAATTTTATCATGAAAACAGTGTTTTTCTCCTCTGGAGATTGGAGAGTTGTAAATAAGGAGGAGGAAAAAGCAATGATTTCCTCTAGTATTCATTCAGCTTTGCTTAGCACTTCACACTAAATAAGTTCCAGAGACTACAATTACTAAGAAACTATAAATTTTGAATGTAGAACCTGAAAAGAATCACTGTATTACACACTGAATTTGAATAGGCAATCAAAACACGAATTGATAACAATCACATTGTTTTCTATAGGAAACTTCCATTTTTCTGTGGAAATTTTAACAGTTATATAATGAGGCAAACTCAAGAACATGGTTTGCTCACCAGTCAAGCAGTGAGTAGCACCTCGTCAGTATTTCCTCTGACACCAGGAAGCCCTCCAAGTGTAGGGAGCATGCAAGATTGGGCAGAGCTCAGTAACAAAAGTCAACAATGTCAATCTCTTCATTTGTGAACTAAATCCCAGTAATTGTTGGCTCTCATAGCCTATTTTATTTGTAAAGACAGAACTATCACATGTTATAATTTTGTAGCTGATTGGAAAACAGCTATAAGGTTTAAAATAAATATCCTTGTGTTTTTCCCATTTATATGACAGATGTACATTATACAGTATTATGCATTGCAGCATATTTTTATCTGTTTATTGTGAATTGAATCAACCTGCATTTTAAAAGTGATAGATTATGAATGTAGTCAGACATTATGAATTTGGGCCACCAAATTGTTAGGGAGTTCAGGGATAGATTGGGGAGTTTTGAAAAATCAATTCTTTACCCTTGGCATTTAAGGAAATTTTACTTTTGAGGTGGAGGATGTAATTCTATTTATTTAAAAAGATGTGATAGCCCCAAGAGGGTTGACTTGGACACTTAATGGAAGATGTTTTCTATTCTCTATAATGCTCTGAGTAATAAACACTACTCTTTTGAAGTTGTCAGTACTTTGAAGTGAGTACTTCTCAATTTTTAATGAATAACAATGATATGACTTTCTTTATGTTTTGTAGGGAAGCTTAAATTAAGATTGTTATGTTTCTTATGGGTAAGAATTGTGACTTGCTCATAATAATAATCCCAAATAACATATAGCAGATACTTCATTATTTTTTGTAAAATAAGTCTACAATTCTGTCATGTGCCGACCTACTGCTTTACATTTTATCAGTCACCCCACTAATAACTATAGAGTAAATAATATTTTTACTTTTTTTATTATTGTTACTGCTTTTGTTATTATTGTCTCTAAAAATTTAGGCACTATTTCATTCAGCTGTTCATTAACAAATTCAGTAATTTAAAGTCTCTCCTGGGTCACCTGGGTGCCTCAGTGGGTTAGGGGACTATTTCTTGATTTCAGCTCGGACTGTGAAATCCAGCTCCAAGGAGGCTCCACATTTAGGGTGGAGTCTCCATGGGATTCTCTATCTCCCCTCTACTCCCCACCCCCATCACCACCACTCAAGCTCTCTCTCCCTTTCTCTCTCTCTCAAAAAGAAAAAAAAGTTTGTCCTATTTCAAATTTTAGGCAGTTTCTCCTGAGCTTTATTGTGTCAACCAGATGCTGCTCCTGGAAAAAACTAGATGGTGGATGAGTTCTAAGGTGGATGGTGGTGGTAAATGAAGCCAGAAAACCAGAGACTTGTTTGACATCCTTTACCACAATTTTCATTTATATGCAAACGAGAGATCTTTTTTTTTAAATTGGAGTTCAATTTGCCAACATATACCATAACACCCAGTGCTCATCCTGCCAAGTGCCCCCCTCAGTGCCCATCACCCAGTCACCCCAACTCCCCCCCCCCCCGCCCACTTCTCCTTCCACTACCCCTTGTTCATTTCCCAGAGTTAGGTGTCTCTCATGTATTGTCACCCTCACTGATATTTTCACTCATTTTCTCTCCTTTCCCTTTATTCTCTTTCACTAATTTTATATTTCCCAAGTGAATGAGACCATATAATGTTTGTCCTTTTCCGATTGACTTATTTCACTCAGCGCAATAACCTCCAGGTCCCTCCACGTTGAAGCAAATAGTATTTGTTGTTTCTAATGACTGAGTAATATTCCATTGTATACATAAACCACATCTTCTTTATCCATTCATCTTTCGATGGACACCGAGGCTCCTTCCACAGTTTGGCTATTGTGGACATTGCTGCTAGAAACATCCGGGGGCAGGTGTCCCGGAGTTTCATTGCATCTGTATCTTTGGGGTAAATCCCCAGCAGTGCAATTGCTGGGTGGTAGGGCAGGTCTATTTTTAACTCTTTGAGGAACCTCCACACAGTTTTCCAGAGTGGCTGCACCAGTTCACATTCCCACCAATGGTGCAAAAGGGTTCCCCTTTCTCCACATCCTCTCCAACATTTGTTGTTTCCTGTCTTGTTAATTTTCCCCATTCTCACTGGTGTGAGGTGGTATCTCATTGTGGTTTTGATTTGTATTTCCCTGATGGCTGTGATGCAGAATATTTTCTCATGTGCTTGTTGGCCATGTCCACGTCTTCCTTTATGAAATTTCTGTTCATGTATTTTGCCCATTTCATGATTGGATTGTTTGTTTCTTTACTGTTGAGTTTAATAAGTTCTTTATAGATCTTGGAAACTAGCCCTTTATCTGATAGGTCATTTGCAAATATCTTCTCCCATTCTGTAGGTTGTCTTTTAGTTTTGTTGACTGTTTCTTTTGCTGTGCAGAAGCTTCTTATCATAAATGGTGCTGGGAAAATTGGACATCCACATGCAGAAGAATGAAACCAGACCATTGTCTTACACCATACACAAAAATAAACTCAAAATGGATGAAAGATCTAAAGGTGAGACAAGATTCCATCAAAATCCTAGAGGAGAACACAGGCAACATATTTTTTGAACTTGGCCACAACATCTTGCAAGATACATCCATGAAGGCAAGAGAAACAAAAGCAAAAATGAATTATTGGGACTTCAGCAAACGAGAGATCTTTAAGATACGTATACACCTAGGAATCCAGGAAAGTGTTGTTTAGCCTGTGGCCCATTTGTATCTCTCTCAAGGTTTTGTTTCTCGATGACACATTTTCAAGTGTAGAATTGTCTTATTTCTTACAGAATTCTTTAAAAAACCAAAATACATTGTGCCTTTGCACATATGCTTCCTCCCATGATACTCTTTGCCTCTTTTCTCTCACATAGAATGCAACCTATGTGCCACTTTCTTCCTCTGCTATAATTCCTACATACCTTTGGACCATTGTATTTTTATGTAATAACAAAACACTTTTACAATTATTTTTTACATAAACAATTACATTTTAATAATTATTAATAATTCCCAAGTAATTAGAGACATGTCATTTAATCTGTCAGTTTTCTCATTTTTCTTTCTTTTTTTTAAGTGCGTTTCTTTTTTTTTTTTTAATTTTTTATTTATTTATGATAGTCACACAGAGAGAGAGAGGCAGAGACACAGGCAGAGGGAGAAGCAGGCTCCATGCACCGGGAGCCCGACGTGGGATTCGATCCCGGGTCTTCAGGATCGCGCCCCGGTCCAAAGGCAGGCGCCAAACCGCTGCGCCACCCAGGGATCCCTCTTTCTTTCTTTCTTTCTTTCTTTCTTTCTTTCTTTCTTTCTTTCTTTCTTTCTTTCTTTCTTCTTTCTTTCTTTCTTTCCTTTCTTTCTTCTTTCTTCTTTCAAATTAGATTCCCATTGTTCTTTTTTTTTTTAAAGATTTACTTATTTATTTATTCATGATAGACACACACACACACACACACACACACACACACACAGGCAGAGGGAGAAGCAGGCTCCATGCCCGGAGCCCGACACGGGACTCGATCCCTGGACTCCAGGATCGCGCCCTGGGCCAAAGGCAGGCGCCAAACCGCTGAGCCACCCAGGGATCCCCAAGATTTCTCATTTTTAAAATAGTAATAATATCACTACCTACTTTATAGGTTTGTGAAGATTGGAAATACAATATATGCAAAATAAAAGTCTAATATACAGTAAGTGCTCAGTAAGTGTTCCAAGTTATACTACTCTGGTGACCTCTATGAGAAATTTTATTACTCCATAAAACTATGAATTTTCTGGAGAAAAGATAGTATTTATCCTTATAACTGCAAGAGATCTATTCATTACTGGCACATAGTACTTATTCGATACATTCTTACAAATTATTGAATTACTATTTCTTAATGCTTCTATGTCATTCATTTTAAATCGTGCTTTCTTTCTAGAAAGTATGGATTGTACAAATATCAATAGTAAATTGGATAATCTAATTACTAAGTGCTGATTTAAAACTCTTTGGAACCTACTCCCCATGGCATATACCATGGTTTATGGTGAAATCACGTCCACTTAACTATTCTGCCTTTTGTTGGAAATCCTGGTGATTATTCCTCAAGCAAGCTAATTCAGCAAGTACTAATAAAACTAATTCAATTAAAAGCCTACATGTTGTTAGGTTCACCAAATTACAAAAAAAAAAAATGCTCATTTAAGTGAAAGAATTAAATAGCATAACATCAGTAATAATAGCTCTAAACCCAATCTCACATTATTGCCCTTGGTTTAATTAACCATCCCGTTAATGTCTGACCACTCTATTCCCATCACCAGTACAGAGTTAAGGAGAGTGGTCTAATTGCAGCTAGACAGGAAAACAATGAGTGGTTATTAAATACATAGATAGGGTTCTTCTCCTCCTTGTGTGGCTTTATTTTCATGTGCTTGATCTATCCATCTGAGTATTGTGTTGCTACATTACAATAAACAGGTTATTGTCTCATAACTGCTCTGCTGCTTCTGCCATGGCCTGCATCCTGCCCACAGCCTACTCTCTGTGATCTTTTTAAAGCATATGTCATATCACATTGATTCTCTGTTTATAACTTTCCAGAGATTCCTAGTGCACTAGGGGTAAAGGTCAAAGTCTGCTTCAGCCATGCTGTCCTCCCTGCTGTTCAGTAAACATCACAGGCCCATTCCCACTGCCAGGCCTTTGTCTTTGTGTTTCTCCTTCCAAAATGCTCTTCACCCAAATCTCTTCATTCACCCCCTTGAGTCTGAGCTCACATGTGGCCATATGAGGCCTTTCCTGAGTTGACCCTATTTAAAAACTGAAATCTTCTTCACTATCAACTTCTTCAGCATTATCTATTTCCCTTCCCTTGTTCTATTTTTCAAGATAGCACACAAATTACATATTTAATATGGCACATTATCACACATTACTTATTTTACTTTTTTATTTCTTATCTATCACTATACCACCACAAAATAATAGCTCACTTCAGGAAAGGATTTTTGTTACTTTAGTTCACTTCAGAACTCCTCTGCTGATAACATTTGTAGGCTCTCAGTAAATAGTGAAGGAATGATTCAATCAATAAATAAAGAAAATGCAAGGATAATTAAGCTAAATTATCATGTTCCAAGTTTTAAGTTATCATGTATTTCTATACAATCACTAGTAATAATAATTGATGTATAATAATTAACATACTTTTTCTACTTAAAATTAATGAGTAATAAATTAAGTTAAATAAAGTGTTAATATAAGTAATATAAAATAGAATATTTACATAACTTAGTTTTTGTTAATATTTTTTAAAAGATTATGTATTTATTTATTTATTTGAGAGAGAAAGAGAGAGAAAAAGAGAAGAGTGGGGGGTTGGGGCAAAGAGAGAGGGAGAGAGAATCCCAAGCAGACTCCCTGCGAAGTGAGGAGCCCGACTTATGGCTCGATCCCATGATCCTGAGATCATGACCTGAGCTGAAATCAAGAGTCAATTGCTTAACCAACTGAGCCACCTAGGCACCCCAGTTTTTGTTAATATTTTAATGCAATCCAAGAGTCCTAGTTTTTTAAGTTAAAGACCAGGTAGGTTTATCTGACTAGACATATTTATCTATATAAGAATAAAAACAAATAGAGTAAAAGAAATAAATACAATCTGAAAATCATTGTTAGACTTCAAAAAATTATAATGTTTATCACAGCTTAAGGATTAACAATAAAATAGTAACTAAAATTTTAATTAGATTTATTATAAGTGATAAAATCTTGAGCCTATTTAAAGTGGACAATTTGATGTTTTAGCATATGTCTACATCTGTGAAACAATCACTAACTCAAAGAATATCTTCATTATCCATAAAAATTTTCTTAAAGCCTTTTGTAAAAATCCTTCTTGCTATCCCTATAGCCCACTTTCTGTCCTTGGGATCATGCTATACATTAGATTGCACTAAATAAACTAATTTGAGGAGAATTGCCTACTTAACAGTATTGAATCTTCCAATCCATAACATGGCATGTCTCTCAATTTATTTAGGTTTTCTTTAATTTCTCCCAACAAAGTTTTATAAATTTCAGTGTATAGGTCTTTCATGTCTTTTGCAAGATTATTTCCTTTCACAGTTTTGATTCCATTGTAAAGGATATATTTTTTATTGTTTTGGGGTTTTTTAATTAATTAATTAATTAATTAATTATTCCCGAGAGACACAGAAAGGGAGTCAGAGACATAGGCAGAGGGAGTAGTAGGCTGCTTGCAGGGAGCCCGATGTGGGACTAGATACCTTGACCCTGCGATCATGCCCTAGCTGAAGGCAGATGCTCAACTGCTGATCCACCCAGGTGTCCTTAAAGGATATATTTTTATATTTTCAATTTCTAATTGCTCATTGTAATACATAAAATGCAATTTGTTTTTTTTTTCTATATGTATTTTATATCTTATAGCATTGATGAATTTACTCATTAATGGCTTCTGTTAACTTTAAGTAAATTACATTACATTCCTTACATAGACAAATATGTCATCTGCAAACAAAAGCACATTAACTTTTTTCATTCCAACTTGGATGCCTTTTATCTTCCCCTTGCCGAATTCCATTAGCCAGAGCCTACAGTAAAACGTGAATAGAAGTGGTGTAAGCAGACTTGCCTTTTCCCTGATCTTAAGGAGAGTAATTCAGCTTTCATCATTAATATGATATATAGTTGTATATTTTTCATAGATCCTTTTTATTATGTTAAGCAAGTTTGCTTCTATTCCTATTTTGCTGAGATTTTATTTTATTGAGGTTTTATTTCATTTATCAGAAAAATATCCCATACTCTTCATATGATAGAGTTTGTAGAAAATGAATATTTCTTTTGTAAATGGTAAATTTCATCATGAAGATATCTGAGCTTGGATTTTTCTCTGTGAGGAGGTTTTTATCTATAAATTCAATACCTTTCATAGACAAAATGGTATTTGCGCTATTAAATATATTGTTTTATGTGAACTTTGGTAGCTTTTGTCTTTGCAAGAATTTGTCCACTTCATCTAAGTTGTTGACTTTGTTGGCATAAAGTTGGTCATAATATTTTTTATTATGCTTCAATATCTATAGAATGTATGGTATTACTTCTCGTTTCCCATATTAGTAACTTATGTCTTCTCTTTTTCTCTTCATTTTATTTTTTCAATTCTTATTTCATTTTGGATATTTCATTTTGGATAGTTCCTGTTGCTATGTCTTCATTTTGGATAGTTCATTTTGGATAGTTCCTGTTGCTATGTCTTCATGTTTGTCCATCTTTTCTTCTGTTGTGTCTAATCTGTCATGGTCCTATCTAATACATTTTTCATTTCACACATTATAATTTTCATCTCTACAAATTCACCTTCTAGGCCTTTATTTCGCTCATGTCTACTTAACTATTTCATTTAATGGAATATAGTTTATAAGAACTATTTTAATATTTTTAACAATTAATTCTAACATTTGTATAAGTTTGGATCAATTTCAGTTCATTGATTTTTCCCCTGATTATTGATCATATTTTACTGCTTCTTTTTTTTTAACTGATAATTCTAGATTGATTGCTAGACAATGTAAATCTTATCATAATAAATGCTGGATTTTTTTTATTACTGTAAATATTCTTGAACTTTATTCTGGAATGCTGTTAAGTTACTTGTAAACTGCTTGATCCTGTTGTGTCTTGCTTTTAAATGTTCATTAGGTAAGACCAGAATGCTGTTTAATCTAGGGCTAAGTATTCCCTACTATGGACACAATACCCTTTTGAGCCTCCTACCTAATGTCCTGTGAATTGAGTTTTCTAGTCAACCTCCACTCCTGATTCCATATGAGCAACACAGACTGTTCCCAGTAGTCTCTTCTGGTGGTTATTTTCTTGGCCCCAGGTAATTTCCATTCACACAGGTACTGTAGAGAACTCTGTTGAATACTCAAAAGGGATCCTTTCAGATTTTCAGAGTTATCTATTTTTATAGCTCTTCATTACTCTTTCCTGGGAACTATAGACCTGTTGATCTCCTTGAACCTTCAACAGTGCCTCTCTAACTCATGGAGTTTTCTGGACTTTCCTTGGATTATTTATTCTTCTCTGTGTCATGGAATGGAGACTCTTTCAGGGCAATATACCATATTGCTTACCCCATTTGTTTCCCATTACTCAGGGATTACTATCCTAAATTACCTAAAGTTCAGGGTTTTGAAACCTCTATTTTTATATCTATCATCTATCTATCTATCTATCTATCTATCTATCTATCTATCTATCATCTATCTATCTATCTATCTATCTATCATCTATCATCTATCTATATACATATTGCTACCTTTTTTATTGTTTTATTTTGCTTTCAGATGAGGGGGGGTGGTAATTATGTTCTGAGTTATCCTACCTTGGTTTGATTCAGAAGTTTCTACAAATAAATTCTTAACAATTACAAATAACCAATAGGAAAATGAATAAGCTGTTCAGAAAAGAAGAGATCATAATGGTCATTAAAAAAATATTCTCCCTGAGATGCAACTTTTTACCCATATAGGTGGCAAATAAAAAAATATGGTGACAACTATTATTAGTAAAGTTGTAGGAAATAATCACTTTAATATGCTGTGTCTTTTTTAATATGCTGTTGATAGATAGTTGTGTAACACAAACCATTTTGGAAAGTATGGCGTTGTGTATTAAATTTTTCTTAAAAATAGCACCTCGTTTAACACAATAATTCCTTTACAGGTTCAGAGAATTAAACCTTAGGATAAAAAGGAACCATGTAATAGAATGATAATCATAGCATTATAGTGTCAAAACAGTGGAAAACACTTAAACATCCATAAATAGGAGAACAATAAAATATATTAGTAAATTACATATATGCTATAAAAGCCTATAAAAAACTAATTAACTACCATACAAATACTGAGTTCTATCTCATTGACCCTGAGGAATGTCCATGTTTCAGTTAGAAACTTACCAAGCAACATGAATAATATAATAACAAAAAATATTAAAGAGAAGAAATTTTAAAAACATGGATAAAGTGAAAGGATAAGCCCCATCATATTTACTTTTACCTTCAGGAGACTGTGTTGAAGTGTCATGGAAAGGTTACTAGCTTTGTAAAAATTATTAATATTTTTATCATGTTACTTGCTATACTATTTGTTTAACAATTTAAAAAACAATAATAATTTAAAATGTGTTGCCAATCACTGTCCAATATAATGTGCTAAAATATGTACATATATATTGAAAGAAAATCAACAATGAAGGCTGGTTTAATATGTATGTAATGAAATTCAAGGATTTAACAGAATGTACTATTTGGGATAGCAAGAGAAGTTAGATGACTACTATAAGGATACTTGCTGAGAGGTACCATTTAACATTTATTATAAAAACAAGCACTGGAAATGACAGGAATATTTAATAATACTTTAACATATCCTGTAGCTTTTATTCGTGTTGCTTATTGCCCAAGGATATTGCCATGCAATTTAAGGTGAGACTACTGATTAGAACTAATAATCTGGCACTTTATGTTTTATTTTTTTATTCATCTTTCCTAAATTAGTTGAATTTAAAATTTTTGTCTTGAATGTTTATTTCTTTTAAGCTTTTCTTTGTCATTTCAGTTTTTTTTTCTTTAATTAAAAAATGTCTAGTTTGGAAATGGGTAATGCCACTGCCGTGCCCCTTCCCCCACCCCCCAAAAACCTGTTGGGGCTTATGTTGACATTTATTTTTTCCTTTTATGGAGTAATTTGCATGATTCTCCTATTTCATTCTAAGTGTTTCACTTTACTCTCTTTCCAGTTGCATTTATACAAAACTTTTTTTAAAAGATTTACTTATTTTTTTTTCATTTTTTAACCCTTTATTTTTTTATTATTTTTTAAATAATAAATTCAGTTTTTATTGGTGTTCAATTTACCAACATACAGAATAACACCCAGTGCTCATCCCGTCAAGTGCCCCCCTCAGTGCCCGTCACCCATTCACCCCCACGCCCCGCCCTCTTCCCCTTCCATCACCCCTAGTTTGTTTCCCAGAGTTAGGAGTCTTTATGTTCTGTCTCCCTTTCTGATATTTCCCACACATTTCTTCTCCCTTCCCTTATATTCCCTTTCACTATTATTTATATTCCCCAAATGAATGAGAACATACATGTTTGTCCTTCTCCGATTGACTTACTTCACTCAGCATAATACCCTCCAGTTCCATCCACGTTGAAGCAAATGGTGGGTATTTGTCATTTCTAATGGCTGAGTAATACTCCATTGTATACATAAACCACATCTTCTTTATCCATTCATCTTTCGATGGACACCGAGGCTCCTTCCACAGCTTGGCTATTGTGGACATTGCTGCTAGAAACATCTGGGGGCAGGTGTCCCGGAGTTTCATTGCATCTGTATCTTTGGGGTAAATCCCCAACAGTGCAATTGCTGGGTCGTAGGGCAGGTTTATTTTTAACTCTTTGAGGAACCTCCACACAGTTTTCCAGAGTGGCTGCACCAGTTCACATTCCCACCAACAGTGTAGGAGGGTTCCCTTTTCTCCGCATCCTCTCCAACATTTGTAGTTTCCTGCCTTGTTAATTTTCCCCATTCTCACTGGTGTGAGGTGGTATCTCATTGTGGTTTTGATTTGTATTTCCCTGATGGCAAGTGATGCAGAGCATTTTCTCATGTGCATGTTGGCCATGTCTAGGTCTTCGTCTGTGAGATTTCTGTTCATGTCTTTTGCCCATTTCATGATTGGATTTTTTGTTTCTTTGGTGTTGAGTTTAATAAGTAGTTTATAGATCTTGGAAACTAGCCCTTTACTTATTTTAAAGAGAAAGAGAGTATGCAAAAGCACAAGTGGCAGGGGAAGTAAAGGGAGAGAGAATCTCAAGCCGACTTCACTGAGCACAGAGCCCTGTGGGGGTTATGATCTTGAGATCATAACCTGAGCTGAAACCAAAGAATCAGATGCTTAATCGACTGCACCACTCAGGCATCCCATAGGAAACCTTTTCAAGGTCATTTTTTGTTGTTGTTTTATTGTTCTTCCTTAGAATTTCATTTCATACCAGTGATATTGTGTTTGCTAAGCCTAAACATGCTCTGGCTGTGGACTCTTTTAGGACTGGATCTTTTCCAGATACTCAGTCAAGAATAGCTTCACACTTGATTGTTGGCTAAATGTACTATTACAAAGAAGCAGCCTGAAACTGACTCATGGCCATGAATCTTCCTGAATTCATCAAATTAGGGTTTGTCTACACATTCTCACCCAAGGTCTTAGCCTTCCAAGGATAAATGGCCAAAAACAAATTTATTGTATTTCATAATTTACTGTAGTCCTAAGGTTCTCTACCACTTTAGAAAAATACAGGATAAAATATATTCACGTACATTTAACACATGAGGATTTATTTTTAGCTAAAATTCTTCTAAGAAATAAAATGATGTAATAGACTTGCCTTATCATTTCAAATAAGTGGTACATCAGAATAGGGGATCCTATGATCTGCATGGGAAAAATAATAGCTAACATTTATCACATGCTCAGTGTGTGCCAGACACCATCTTAAGCAATTTACATTTGTTTATTTATTTAATCCTCCCAACAACCACACTATTTTTTTATTACTGTTATTAATCTCATTCTATAGATAAGAACATTTAGGCCCCGAAAGGCTTAGCATTTACAGTAAGCCACACCAGATAATAAATGTCAAAGCCTGAATCTGACCCAAGCACTAGGACCACATAGTCACATCCATAATTGCTACATGACATTGTCTCTCCAGAGTCCAATAAAGATAATTTTGTTTTTTGCTCACAGTTTTAGAACTTAACTCTTCTAAAAATTGGCATGGTACCTAAAAATATCATGAAATCAAACAACTAAATGCTACCACTGTACAGTAATGCTACAATCATGTTTTCATCTCCTTTAAGCTCTTGGGGTCTTGTATCATTTTTTTAAGTAGAAATTGATTTTTGTTCCAACTCAAAATACATAAAAATAGATTTTCTCATACCACTCTTAGAATCGTAAAAGGGGAGAAAAAGGTACTGAGGTGATATTTCACCCATATGACCCTGTGAAACACCCAGTGATAGGACCCACATGGGAAATACCAGTCTTCCAGCTCCTAAAGAGAGGGAAGTTCTTTTCTTATTTCTTAAATAGGCCAGTAGTTTTCAAAATTTGGAAAGGGGTGATGGTTTGGTAGTTATCCTTTATAAATCTTAAGCCACAGTGAACAGTACCAGAAATCATTCATAATGAGGAAATTAGACAAAAAACTACCTGTTGGAAGAGAAACACTAAATGAAAGATCATGTTGTAGTCATGTTTTTACAAATAGATATTATGCAAAAACTAGCCAGTATATCAGAGCTAGGGCAAAAAAAAAGGGGGTTCTTATGAGTTAGCTGGTTTACATGAATAATTTTGACATAACAGTTTCATCTAATCACACTGTGAATTTAGATCTCATGAAGCTTTGTACAATTTCCAATGTGCCAACAAATGACTATGCTGTCATTTATTGCCCATTTTGTTATAATGCAACCTACTCAACCCCATTTCTCCATGCCTTGAGTCATACTTCTCTTGCTCTTGCTAACCCTTTCCTGACTCCTTTAAATACCTTTTGTATTTCTAAAAATTTCTGCACAATTACATATTTTATATAAATCTCAGAATGTTTTGCGTTCTGCGTTTCTATGTACTGATCCTTGCCCTCAGTTTTCATTGTCTTTATAATTACATACAGTCATGTACACATAAATGCATCCAGATACATAAGCATATAAACAAACATGTGAAAATAAGATGTGGTTACCCAGAGGCTTACAGTATTGTTTGAGTTGTCTTGACATCTCCAGAAATGGAGTCAGGTTTTATTTAAGTCCATTTGGAGATAAGAAAATAGATAGTTGAGAGAAGAAAGGTAACTTATCCAAACTAGAGTTCAGAATTCCTACCTCCAGGCCCAGAATGTAGCCTATCCAATTTATGCATTTATTTATATCACCTGTTTACTGGTAGCGATTTATTAGTCAACAGCTACTATACACATTTTACATACGCATCAAACACAAGCAGCAGCAGCATTAATACCAACTTGGCAAGAAGGGCAGTGTGATGTCTTGACTTTTCATTTCTGTTTTCAAAAAGAACACAAAGACTCCGAAGACTGGCCCCCCCCACAGCCCATGATAATGTGTAGAGAAAGGAACTTACAGCTCTGATTCAGAAATCTATGCTATTTTGATTGCAGCATGCTTAATTTCTGAATAGGTCCTGGCTGATAGGATCTCAGAAACTGAGGAAAATGAAAAAAGAGTAATTTAACTGGGATAAAGATGAGAAATGTAAGGCATTTATAATGTTTTTACCATGAAATCCTGCCTGTGATTTGCCTCACATTCATCATTTAACCTCTGAGTCTGCAAGTGGGGGTAATAATCCTTCAACCCTTCATCATTCACCAAGGTGCCTTAAAGATGAATTTGGTCTGCTCCTGATGCACTTAGGGCTCCTAGGAGATTGGCAGTGCATAATAGAGGAGGTTTCAGTAGCCTCTTACCTCATATGATGAACAAATAAATAATTGGGTAAATCCATGATTTTTGAAGCTTACATAAATTGTTTCAACTTGATGAATACTGTCTTTATTTCATATCATCATGTTATCAAAATAGTATCCTGATTGATTTTTTAATAAACTTGATTTGTAGAGCAGTTTTAGGTTCACAACAAAACTGAGAAGAAAGTACAAAAAGTTCTCTTTTATCCCCTGCCCTCACATATGCATAGCTTCCCCAATTGTCCACATTCCCCACTGAAGTAGTGTATTTGTTATATTTGTCACAATTGATAAACCAACATTGACATATTATTATCAAAGTCCATAGTTTGCATTACTGTTTATACTTGGTGTTGTCCTTTCTATGGATTTTGATAAATGTATAACAGCATGTATTACTAAAGATCAAATATTTGTCCTCTCCACCCCCAAATTCATATGTCGAAATTCTAACCGCAAGATGATGGTGTTAGGAAGTGGGACATTTGGGAGGTGATTAGATCATGGTGGTGAAACCCTCATGAATGGGATTAGTGCCTTTGTAAGAGATTTCAGAGAAAAAAAAAAAAAGATGGTTTAGAAAGTAAGCCCTCATCAGGCACAATCTGCCAGCACCTTGTTCTTGGAGTCTAGAACCATGAGAAATAAATTTCTGTTCTTTATAAGCCACTCAGTCCAATGGGTTTTCTGTTAAAACAGTCTGAACAGACTTAACTATATCTCCACCTTTGTAGTATTATAAAAAAATAGTCTGAATGCCTTAAAAAGCCTCTGTGCCCCACATGGTACCCTCTTCCTCCTCTTTTTGCCCCTGGCAACCCTAATCCTATTATTATCTCCATAGTTTTGCCTTTTCCAGAATGTCATATAGCTGGAATAATATAGTATATAGCCTTTTCTGATTGGCTTTTTGACAACTTAATAAAAGGTTTTTGTTTGTTTTTGTTTTTATTATTGTTTTTTTTTAACAAGCTTTAATTCACTTTTATTTTTCTTGTATAAAACTATGTGGTAGCCACAGCAGGAGCCTGGGTCCTCTGCACGGAGACTCTGGTGTGGGTCTTTACAAGATTGTCAGTGAATTCCTGATAGGGAGACTTGGTGAACACAGTCTCTTTCCAGAGATCAGGAGTGAGATAGCTGTAGGTCTTGGAGATCGCATCAAAAGTAGCCTTGGCAAAGTTCTCCAGGGTGGCAGTGCAGCCCCTGCCTGAAGTGTCGCAGTTGTCAATACCAGCCATCATCAGTAGCTTCTTGGGCACAGGGACTGAGACATTTCCTCCGTGTCTTTTCATGGCTGGATAACTTATTTCCTTTTGGTGATGAATGATATTCTGTTGTATGGATGTACCACAGTTGTTTATCCATTCACCTACTACAGAACTTTTTGGTTTCTTCCAAGTTTTAGTAATTGTGAATAAAGATGCTATAAACATGTATGTGTAGGCTTTGGGGCTGAACTAAGTTTTCAAATCCTTTTGTAAATACCAAGGAGCATAATGGCTAGGTTTTATGGTAAAAGTATATTTAGTTTTGTAAAAAACTTCCAAACTGTCTTCCAAAGTAGCATTCCAAAGTAGTACCTTTTGCATTCCCACCAGGAATAAATGAGGGTTCTTATTGCTCCACACACTTGTCAGAATTTAGTGTTGTCAGTGTTTTGAATTTTTGCCATTTTAATATGTACATAGCCACATCTCTTTGTTGTTTAAATGTATAGTTACCTGATGATATATGATGTCAACCCTGCTTTCATGTGCTTATTTCTAATCTGTATGTCTTCTATGGCTAAGTGTCTATTCATATCTTCTCATTTTTAATATTTATTTATTTATTTATTTATTATTTTATTTTATTTTTTCATGAGAGACACACAGAAAGAGAGAGGCAGAGACACAGGCAGAGGGAGAAGCAGGCTCCCCACAAGCAACCCGATATGGGACTCCATCCCAGATCCCGGGATCATGCCCTGAGCCAAAGGCAGATACTCAACAGCTGAGCCATCCAGGTGTCCCTTGTTCATTTTTTAATCAAATGTTCATTTTCTTATGTTCGAGTTTTAAGAATCCACTGTATATTTTGGATCATATTCCTTTATCAGATGTGTCTTTTGCAAATATTTTTTCCTAATCCTATTTGTCTTCTCATTGTTTCAAAATCCTAATTGATTTTTTAAATTTATCTTGCATTACTTTTTTTTCAGATTATTTATTAGCTTTCAAATGAGCATTTGCATTTGATTCTGAACATAATACTTCTTTGTAGGGCTGCCTGGATGGCTCAGTCGGTTAAGTGTTCAACTCTTGATTTCGACTCTGGTCATGATCTCAGGATTGTGATTGGGCTCTGTGCTCAGTGAGGAGTCTGCTTGTCCTTCTCCCTCTGCTCCTCCTCCACTCCCTCTTTTTTTCTCTCTCAAATAAATAAATAAATAAATAAAATCTATAAAAAAAAAACAAAACAGACGGTTCTTAAAACTTAGTTAAGCAGGAGTTGGCAATTCTTCCAACATTGATGTATAAATATGTAAATATATTAGAACTATATTCTACATAAGGATAAAACAGAAGATGAGATTCTAGGAAGTTTGAGTGAAGTCTCAAAACTCCAGTTGTGTTGCAAACAATTTAGAGAAATACCAAAATTAATTTGGTGAGAGCAGAATTCTCTGCCTTCACATATGCATCCTCACCTATATAAACATCAATAACTTAGAACAATATAGATCTTTAAACCAACAAAATTTTACAAATACCTTTTTAGCTTTTTAGAAGAAAGCTATATGAAAATTGCTCACATTAAATTCCAAGCCTCAAAATGGCTGATTTGCAAAGATCAGCCTAATTAAATTTGGAATTAATGTATTTTAGAAACCCATGGAAATTAAAACTCTTGGAAGAATGTTTTTGTTCATTTTAAAAATCAAGATTTGGGTATGTATTTCTAATCTATAAATTGTCTGGAGGGTGATCAAGGAAAGAGACCCATAGATCTGCTCTGTACTTACTAATGCTTTGGAAGCAATATCTGTGATAGCACAGAAGACAGCCAATTAATGGCTTTTGTGGTTTGCTAAATGCCTGAGTAAAGTTGAGGTGTTTAATAACCACAGAAGCCCTTTACTGCCACTAGAGTCCTAAGACTCCAGTAGCAATTCATATTCTAGACCAGCATTAGAGCTGGTACAACAAACCAAAGTATAAATCTATTTTTAAAGCATTTTCTTTCTCCTTTCTTTCTTTCTTTCTCCTCCTCAAAGCATTTGTTACTATTTTTAATTTTTTTTTAAATTTCTTTTTATTTCAGTGACTTTACAACAAAGAAGTACACGAAATGAGATGATTTGCAAAGCAAAGTATCATTTGAGTATGTGTTTTGTGAAGAAATTATTACATAAATTGGCAAGAATACATCTACATTTCCATGTGCACATAGCACCTTCAATCATTTGTATTTCGATGCTATAGTAAAAAAGTAAAAATTCAATACCTGTTCTCCTTTTGATATCTATGGCAAACTTCTTCATGAGAAAGTCTTGTGGAGACAGGTAGGGGATTATTTAGTTGGATTATTGTGATCCCTTTTTCATTTTCCAGCTATAGAAGTAGAGCCAGAAATGACTTGTTCAAAGGCCCAAATCTAGTGTAAGAGGAAAACTTGAGTTCTGCCCTCATTCCAACCTTCCTTTTCTCATGTCTAGACTGCCCTAAAAGTCTTCTACAGTAATTGAGTTTCTGCAGAAGAAATGAATGACATCACTCTGACTCCATTCTCTCATCCACATTCCTGAGTGATCCTTCCAAAACCTGTCCATTGTGATGCCATCCTGTAAGAACTCATTATCTTGAGAACACAAACCTCCCAACCTGCATTCTCTCCACACACCCTTCTATGGTCTACCTCAGACATGATGCTTTAGGAAATTGGATTATTGGCTGCTGCTCTACTCTATCATTCTGCTGCCTTTACATGTTCAAATCTTCCTGGATTGTTCTTTTTCACCTCTAACAAATTTTCACCTTTCTTTTTGATCTCTAAATGCCTTCATGTAAGGGCATTATTTTCCCTCTTGTGATTAATAGACTGTGTCTTTGGCCTTTATTTCTTTTGTAAGCAAGAGTCTTAATGACAAGCTGCCCATATAGGAGAGAATCACATCACACCTTTAAAAACTCCCAATTTAAAAAGGCTCCTTGTTTATTGGTGTTCAATTTACCAACATACAGAATAACACCCAGTGCTCATCCCGTCAAGTGCCCCCCTCAGTGCCCGTCACCCATTCACCCCCACCCCCCGCCCTCCTCCCCTTCCACCACCCCTAGTTCGTTTCCCAGAGTTAGGAGTCTTCATGTTCTGTCTCCCTTTCTGACATTTCCCACACATTTCTTCTCCCTTCCCTTCTATTCCCTTTCACTATTATTTATATTTCCCAAATGAATGAGAAAGTACAATGTCTGTCCTTCTCCGATTGACTTATTTCACTCAGCATAATACCTTCCAGTTCCATCCACGTTGAAGCAAATGGTGGGTATTGGTCGTTTCTAATGGCTGAGTAATATTCTATTGTATACATAAACCACATCTTCTTTATCCATTCATCTTTCGATGGACACCGAGGCTCCTTCCACAGTTTTATGCTGATTATACCTTGAGGCTCAACCACTGAGGCACCCAGATGTCCCCCATGCAAAGATTTTTTTAAAAGATTAAATTTGGAAGGAACTAGTAGCAGCAAGCCAAATAAAAAGAGAACTTAAACAACAACAAAAAAGGCATGCACATTTTTTTATATTTTATACTCTTTTCAAAGAGCTTCAAAAAAGTTGCCATGACTGAGTAGGTTGTTGTTTTCCTGATTAATAAACACAGAAGGAATCATTACAGTATTTTCATTTAGGAAAAAATAAAAAAAACTTCTAGGAAAGATTTTTCTCAGGAGCCACCTATATAGCTCTTCTTAATTAATACTTTTCTTTCTAAAAGAGAAATGTAGGATCACCTGGGTGGCTCAGTCAGTTAAGTGTTTGACTCTCAATTTTGGCTCAGGTTATGAGCTCAGGGTCATAGCATGGAGTCCTCTGTCTGGATCCCAGCTCATTTCAGAGTCTTCTGGAGATTCTTTTCCTCTCCCACTGCTGCTCCTCTGCTCATGCTGTCTCTAAATAAATAAATAAAATCTTAAAAATAAGTAAGTAAATAAAACAGAAATGTAGAATTCAACTTTTTTTAAAAAAATAAAACTAAGTAAAAATATAGCAGCCACTAAGATCATCTTTAAAGCATTGGGAATAAATTATTTTTAAAAATGATTTGAGCCTACACTGATTCAGAACATAGTAAGAAGGCATCTTTCCTTGCCTAGAAAGAGGAACATTTAATTTCATGAACAGGTGTAGGGATCTAGTCATCTGTAGTAACTTAAGTCCTGCTGGTTCAGGGGCTTTCCTCTACTGTGTCTCCAACACCAACATCAATGTCTAGAACTTACCTGCTCCTCAAAAATATATTGAATAAATGAAATGGCTTATTTAACAAAACTTCATTAAGCACTTTAAAAAATCTGGTTGGTTAGATGCATTACTATCTTGAATATATTAATTCTTTATGTCCAGTGGAAGCCCCAGGATTATAATATTATTAATAAAAATTACTATTAATAAAAATCACTCACCTGTGCCATATTCTATCAATGTTTTTCATGCACAGAATTTGCACTCTTATGTAAATGTATCCTTATCATGATGATTTCTTTGTTAAAAAAAATTTAGACCCATTTGATCAATGTATCAGTAACTATCAATTCTGTGTTAGCCAAGAGTTAGTTTGGTTGGGTTTTTTTTTGTATTCATAACTTAAAGTAGATATAATATACCAAAGTATTAAATCAATGGCTATTTCAATTTAAAAATCAGAAAGAGCTCCTGTATCACATGTGCAGGAAAATTGCCAAGGAAATTTGCTGAAGAAAATAGGGTCATTTCAGCTCTATTTAAACAAATGGAACTTGGTGTTTTTAGAATAACAATCCAAATCTCTCATTTATCATTATCTAAATAGTATCTACTACCTTAAATCTAACCTGAAGTAGTGGCTGATTTTATAACCTAGATAGGTGAAGTTATAAAACCAAATACATGAGTCAAATACACTGAAATACGTGAATCCTTTGGTGTTCAATCAAAGGTCTTGGATCCTAGAACTCATAAATCAGTGGCCAATGTTTGCAAATGTTAAATAAATCAGAGAGAAAATAAGTCAATAATCCTACAAAATATCTTTCTAAAATCTGTATAGGTATCATCTTATTCTTTGATGATTTTTATATCATGTGCATATGACTTTGTAATGGGGGAAAAAAGAGAAAACATTCCTGAGTGACAGAAATTGCCATCACTAGCAGTTCAAGATATAATGTCCATATTTTTACTTTGTGATATTCGATGTTCTTTGGTGAATAAGCTTCATTAAGCCTTCATATAAACCTTGTGCAGAGTCATGCACCAAGCAGATTCTTAATAAATCTAAATTGACTGTTTTTGACCACATTTTGTTAATGAGGTTTCCTGGTACCATGCCTGGGCTGATTAAAACTCACTCTGTGTTGGCTAAGAGATGTTATCTAATAGCCTAAGATGTTTTGCTAAATAATATCCAGCACAGCACTAGTTTTCTGAGAGAGCTTCCTACCCATTCTAATTCAGCTACATTTTTATTTTGGCACAGGACCCATTACCTCCCAGACTTTCTTGTTTATTACTGTTAGTGAAAGTGCCCTCATTTAATTGTTTGTAGGAGCTTAGGAAATCCCAGGTCTCTTTGTCATGGCCCAGACAGGTTACATTTCATTCTCCCCTGATGTCATCTGACAATCTTGGCATTGGTAGAGCCAAATATACGTTCACATGTTACCAGTGGTTATAATCACAGTTTTAAATGTGCAGCACCAATGCCCATCAGAGTCTCAGAAGAGGGAATCTGGCAGGAAAATGGTCCCTCACTGTGCCCCCAGGTAGCCTATCTACACCTGTCATCACCTGGCATCTATACGCAAGTGAAATAATCTTCCCAATTTGTATTTGGGCAAAATGCCATCATAACAGATGGACATGAGTGTATGTAACTGGGAAATTATGCATATACATTAAATATGCAGACTATGAGCATGAGTCCTTTCTAGGAACATCCAAACATCTGTCTGCTCTGAGCTTTTGTGTATACTGTTTATACCATATGCTGTCACAGTGGGAGGGCCTTGTCAGAGATGCAAAAAGGAGCACTCATGAATTTCATGGAAATTGTTTCATAGGGCTAATTTGCCTCACCCTGAGCAAAAGAAATATATAACAAGTATTGTGGATATCTTTGTTATTATTTCAAGAGGACAATTTTTTAAAACTGATTTTGTTAGCAAACAAGCAAAATTTTTGGACATTATACGGAAAATAAAATTTGAATAAATTCTAAAAATGTTTTTGTATGATATGCGTGTGTTATTTTAAAAGTTCACTGTTACAATCCCTTCTGTCTGAAACCAAAGCTGCAGATCAAACCAATCAGCATTTTTAAAACACCTTATAACTCACCCTCAAGACAAAGGGTATTTTTAATGTGTGCATGATTTATTTACTGCTGGTATACCCAAAGTAGTAAAGCATTCTTTATTATTTAAAGTGTGAATTACCAGGAGTTTGGAATCTTATCTAAAATAATATTAAGGGTCATCTGTAAGTATAACTTTCATTTTGTTCTTGAGAAGAACATTGTCTTTATAATATGAGTAAGGTTTACTTCAAAAACTTTGTAATATTCTGGCTTTGCATAAAAATTAAATACATAAGACTTTGTTTTATTATTATTTATTATTTTATCATGAATTATAAATAATATTTTTAAATAATATTTTATATTACATTTATTAAATGTATTTGTTATTTATTTATTTATTTATTTTATTACTTATTTATTTTAAATGACTGGAAATTACTTTTTCCATTTTTTTTCACCCTAATTGTCATAACTTTTCTTTGAACTTTTCTAAGTCCCATATGAACTTTCTCACATGCTTAGGTAATTATTTATCTACCTTTGTTGTCTTTCTCAAGGGTCTTTTAATATCAAAATAATATCATAAAATCCAAATTATCATAATTACTACTGATAAACACATTTTTACTTTTCAGTGAATGTGTGTGCTAGCAAATTGGGTATTAAAATTATAAATGCCATACAACTACAATCACCCATTCATATGTGTAACTATTTTATGACTCCAGAACCTTAGAACTCAGTACCACTCAGGTGAACTATGTGTTGATATATTTTTGATAAGATAACATTTACAAGGTAAACTTGGAATGTTTTGTTTACTTGTACCTTGAAGGTTTTATATAACTGAAAAAAATATTTTATATAACTGATGCTTCAGCAACACATACCATAATTAAATGTTCAGTCGGTTATACTAGCTTCAGGTAGACTCATATTCTAGTTATGAAAGATTAATTCAAAATTAGATCTGTGCTTAATGAAAACCAGAAAAAGCAGTATAATACAAAATTACAAAATTTAGAATTTATGAAATTATAGTTACGTTGTAAAAATAATTCACATAATATATTCAATCTAAAAAATATTTAGTATCAACTGTCCTTACATGTGGCCATTAAAAGTTTTCTTCCATATTCATTTGGAAAATGTAGATGCTTCATTACTGTA
The DNA here is from genome assembly GCF_905146905.1 of Nyctereutes procyonoides. NCBI lineage: Eukaryota > Metazoa > Chordata > Mammalia > Carnivora > Canidae > Nyctereutes > Nyctereutes procyonoides. Next base: position 25,799,748 of record NW_026575051.1, on the reverse strand, counting down.
AATATAGTAGTGTGTATAGTTTGGCTATCTAATTAGAAAACCCTGAGTTTATTATAAGACCTGGTCATTTAGCATTTAATGATTCCTTCTTTCATCTGGTTAATGTTCTACTTCTAGCCATCTCTGCACCTAAAAATGTCTTTTTTTCCTTACCTTTCCCAATCGTATTATATACTTCCCAGTAGAAGACTCCTAATTTTTTTTTGTTATTACCCATATTCCCTCTCTCTTACTGCACCACACACATGCACACACATTTTTTCATTGTTGCTACAACTTATCTGAGCCAACCAAATTGTTTCTGATTTCCAACCCAAGATACAGTTTGTGTTTGTCCCCTCCATGACTCTTTCATATTGTCCTATTAAGTGCAGTGTTAAAAAATTGGGCAATATGGAATTCATTTTCTTAAAAATTGTCAACTACTACCCTTTCTGGTAATCAGTAATCAGTTTCACGTTTCACGTTTAATCTGTATGTAACCATTTTTAAGAGAACAGCAAGTACTCCAGTTTAATCAGAGTATAAGGTGTGTTGAACAAAATAAGCTCCACCAGCATTCGCATTAATGTATTTATCAAAGCTTTCAGCTTTGTAATCTTAGGAACTTGGTTTTGTCAACACTTTGTATGCTCATTTGTGCCCTCCAACAAGCAGATGCCAAATTAGGATTATACACATGAGGATTTTGTTAGAGAAAATACGCTTGTAACAAAAAAAAAAAAAAAAGGAGGGAGTCAAGGAAGACTGAGGAGCTCTCACACTCTCACACTATAATATTTGATTGAAAGGAAAGAAAGATGGAAGGGCCCAGACTGTCCTTGTGCAATGACATTAAAAGCAAGTTCAAGGGCACCTGGATCAGTCAGCTGAGTGTCCAACTCTTGGTTTCAGCTCAGGTCGTGATCTCAGGGTCGGGAGATCGTGAGCTCCACATCAGGCTCCATGCTTAGCAGGGAGTCTGCTTGAGTCTCTTTCTCACCCTCTCCCTCTGTCTCTCCCCTCCCCACTCTAAAATAAATAAATCTTAAAAAAAAAAAAAAAAGCAAGTTGAGCAAGGCTGTCAGAGAATCCTTGAGGCACAGGAAGAAGAGTCCCTTGACTCCCAGGAATGGGCCCACTTCAGCATCTTGACCACATTTAGTCATTGACTAGAAGTTGTTCTTGGGGAGCATGGCCTTGGGAGCAATAGGATTTCAGAACAGAGCAACTGGGATTCTTGGTCAATTATATCTGTAGTTAGAGGTCTGTATTCTCTAGTCCACCACAACCCTGGAAGATGATCTGTTTCTTTAAACAGTATCGAGCCAAGTTCATAGAAAACTTGATTATATATCAACAATAGTTATTTTTCTGTCACTAAGAATTAACCCACAACGTCCAGTATTCTTGTCAATAAGATAAACAGATTCTCTCCATGTTAGCAGGTCTCTGTCTAGAAACTGAATGCTACTCTGCAGCTGGATCTGTATAGACTGAATAAAGTATTTTAAGTGGACAATTCAAACTTTAAAGGCACGGGGGTATCATCACCTTAGCTATATTTACCTCCATGCTAAGGAGTTATACCTGCTCTAAGAAACATGGAGATCACATCTGGGCCTGTGCACCTTCCTTTGGACAGGAGAGGAAAAAGGCTGCTGAAGTATGCCTCTCTGATTTTGGTCTCTCATGTTCCATGCTGGCTGGTCCCCTCTGTATTTGTTAGTTTTTGCACAAAAGCCACCATGCTGACTCCAAAGCACCACTTCATTATTTATTTCTACCTATTCTGGGGGTAAGGTGTTTTTCTGATCTTCATCAATTTGACTCATATTGGATGGCCAGGATAGCCTCACTAATACGTTTAGGAACTCACATGGAATGGTCGGAGGGAAGGGGTGACTGGAACCTCTCTCCACGTGGTCTCTCATTATCCAGGAAGTCAGCCTGGGCTTTTTCACCTGGTGGTGTAGGTCTCCAGTAACAAGAAAAGGCAGGCTCCAGAATGGAAGCACTTTTCAAGTCTTCACTTTTGTCACCTTTCTTCTTGTCCCATTGGCTAAGGCAAACCACATGGATAATGTGTAATGGTACCTATCTAAGGTATGGATGCAGAGAGGCCTGATCAAATTGAGAATTACTCTTTCACACTATCTAATTAATATATTTCTCCTCAGCCTCCTCTTCCCCTCCTTCTTTATGAGTATACAATGCATAAGGCTACATCCACATTATTACATTTTCTGATTCTGGCATAAAAGTAAAATTTACATATATTGAATTCATCTGCAATTGCTTAATTTTTAAATTTCAGTGTTGCCAACTGAAAAAATCTGTATCTTTTTACAATCCATAAGGACCCTGAGAGTTCCTAAGTGTTCCTGAGATAGGAAACGGCAAAGATCTCCTTGCCAAATACAAATAATACATGGGAAAATTATTGAATTAATTTTTCATTTTAATGGTGGCTGGTCAGTTCACTAGAAGTATCAATTTGTCACATTCCCTGATCCTAATGAAATAACAGACATGTTTATTCTTCAGTTTGGTAGTTGCTTGAATGTGAAAATTAAGAGCTAGAAGTGGAATACGTATGACTTGTTAGAAACTCTAATTTTCTACCGTAACTCTTCTGTCAGCCAACTGTGCTGAGCCTATTATGAGATGCTGAAGAGGATGAACATGAAAGCAACATGTTAAAAATAAGAAAATAAAAGCTTTGGAGTGACTAGTACTTTGCTTGTAATCAAGGTAATTTTTGGACCGTGAGCTAAAGCTGTGCATTAGAAATCCTTGTAGGCTGAATGCATCCCTGCCTTTTTCTAAACAGAGGTGTGTGGGTAAGTATGCACCGTCTTCATTCAATATCACCTTAACACATATATGCAAAGCTAAACTGGCGACATTTGGTGACATGACACTCTTGTTTGTTGGGCCCACAGCTGGGCTTCAGATATCATTTCTGTCCTGCTTTTTACAGATATTTCTAGTGTCCACTTCTAGTCTCTTCTCCAGCACTAGCAAATCCACTACATTGATTTCGCTTAAACATATGTTTACTGAAAAATAATTTAACCAATTATTCAGTGTTGTAGTTTTCAGGCAGGTGTGTGTGTGTGTGTGTGTGTGTGTGTGTGTGTGTGTGTGTTTGTGTATTAATAAAAGGAAAAACAGGTAAAACTGATATTTGTTTTTTAAAGAGTATTCATCCTTAGTGACTCCAATCCATTCTTTGGTCCCATTGAAACCATTGATATATTTCCACACTGATGAAAAATAAAGAAAGTCCCTTTGACTTTGACTGAATCTTTGGTTGTTACTGTGAAATTTTGCTGTGGCTATCCTTCCATCATCCCAATGCTAGGACACCAAACATTCCTTATTTTTCAATATTGCCCGTTAAGTTGTTTGGTTGGATTGCACAGCTTCTCAGTTGTCTGAAACTGTGCTGCATTATCTGCCTTTCTTTATGGTTTTAATGATGTCTATTTTGAGCCTTGAGATTACCCCTCTTTTGGTTTATGCATCAAGAGCTATTTGAGTATCATGCATTCACAATTTACACATATCAACCCTGTAGAGTTGTTTTTCAATAATCTTTAAGTTACTCATTACTTAGGTATATACCACAGTTTGTTTTTTTTTTTTTTAGGATTTATTTATTTATTTATTCATGATAGACATAGAGAGAGAGGCAGAGACACAGGCAGAGGAAGAAGCAGGCTCCATGCAAGGAGCCTGATGCGGGACTCGATCCCGGAACTCCAGGATCGGCCCTGGGCCAAAGGCAGGCGCTAAACTGCTGAGCCACCCAGGGATCCCTATACCACAGTTTTGTTCTGTATTGCTCTCTTTCCTTTCCTGGCTAACGCATCAAGTGATATCCCAGCACATTTCATCCGATTTCCTGCCGAGTACTTCCTTGATAATAGAAACAACTTCAATTTCTCTATATAAAAATAGGAATTTAAAGTATATACCCTTTTACATCATTTTAGATTTTCACAGACAGGGCTCCAAAAAACAGATGAAAAATGTCCTTTCATATTGTGATTTGTTCATCTCAAAGGACCCCCATGCCCCATTTTAACTCATCAGGTCATGTTTTTTGTTTTTGTTTCCCTAGGACTACAATGATGAAATTCGTCAGGAACAGCTACGTGAATTATCTTACTTAAATGGCTCAGAGGACTCTGGTCGTGGCAGAGGTATTAGAGGCAGAGGGATCAGAATAGCTCCCACAACCCCTTCCAGGTATATTAGCTCTTACTTGAAATAAATCAACAGCAAACAAGGATGGCAAGCCTTTGCCAACTTGCTCTGTGCTATGGGCCCAGCTAGGAATAAACAAATCAACAACAGCCACCATGACAAAAATAATGACAATGAATGCTTACATAACACATAAGCACTTTCATAAATTAACTCATAGAGTCTTGCATACTAGGGTTAAGTATTATTCACAGGTGACAAATTGGGGTTCATAAAGGTGTCAAGAATTTGCCTAAGGTTACATAAGCATTCTGACTCTAGAATTCACAGGTAGAGCCGAGCCCTTAACAACTATCCTAAGAAAATAAGAGGGCATACTGAGACATCTTTGCGGTTCTGTCCTCAGGATTAGAGCATGCAGATGATATATAATTATTTGCCTTTTTTTGAACCAGGATGACCTTGCATGAAGAGAAGGTTAAAAATTTGTCTGTGCCCTTGAATTGTAGTCTTTCCAGGTAGTAGAGAAATAGATGATGATTAGCTAGATAGATAGTCATTTAGATATATGGGTAGATAATACGTACACCACCAGTCGAGAAAGCCAGAAGCACACTTCTTGTATGGCTAATGGTAAGAGTAAAGTTCAGGTATTTTTGACTTTGCAATGTCCTTGGTCAATGGAGAAGATTTTATTTGATATTATTCACTTCACAAAAAAATTGGAATCTTTCTGCATCAGAATTTGTTTTGTATGATTCTGAATTAGTCAAGCTTTCAATAGAAAGCATTGGTTTGTGAAGAGGTAAAGTAAAAAGTACTCAGAGACTGCACACATTGACTGTGTAATTCAGTCATTCTCTCTACCCTATTAGAGTTGGCCTTCAAATCTCTAAAGGACATAGATCTAGAATATTATTTCATACCTTGCATAGAAATCATCTTCAGAGATTTTAGGATACTTTGCTGATTCAATTTATTATTTATTAAATTATGCCTCAAATTTTGTCAACCACCAGTGTAAAAAAAATCAATTTTAACATTTGAACCATAAATACCTGCATTTTTCAGTTAATCAGAAAAAAATTAAAAATGATAAATATCCATTTAAAATAACAAGGCAATAGTTATTTAAAAATAAAATGTGGCAATTCTGAAAATTACATTTGACTAAAGGAAAACTTCTTAAAATCTTCTAGAGCTTATTATTACATTTTTGTCTCTAAAGATGAAAATAACTCTCTAATGCTAATTAAGAATATTTTATAGCTAAAAATTAATGTGACATAACTGTTTTTATGGGCATACTTCTTACAAAATCAGTCTTTTATAAAACCTTGTACATTTCTAACCTCATCATGATGGGTTGTGAAATGATATCATTGCAGGTCATCCTAATTTGATTAAATCATCTGCCTTAAATAATGATATTGTCACTTTTGTAATTTCCAAAATGCCAAATTTGGCAGTTTTATATGGTATAACCTAATATATATTTAGAAAGTCTACAGAGAGGGGACAAATTTTTCTCTCCTATATTCCTTGAAATTGAGACCATTTAAAAAAATAATCCATTTAACTTGCTTTTGAGATTATAAAAGCATATTAATAGATTTTGTTTTATTACTGATTTTCCTTAATGTAATATTAGCATATTTGAGTGGACTATATAAGATTTCAATTTCAGTAAGATTTCACTGTAAAATATTAGTTTAATAAACCATAGTGCATTGTGTTCTAGATTATTAAATATATTAGAAGAAAGATTTGTTTGAAAGTTTTGCTTTTTAATATCCCAAATACACAAATCTGATACTACATATGGAAAAAGAAGATAACATTAATATTAAAATTTAAACCTTGCTTCAATACTATATTGATATCATTAATGTTTAACATTAATGGAAGGAAATAGACCAGAATTCTGTTGTCTTCTATTTCAAACCACATGATGGAAAGTATCTACAATTAAAAAAGAATAGGGAAACAGTCTTACCAAACAGCAAATCATATTGATTAGGAAGCTCTTGAAAACATGAGTTACTGGATGCTAATTTGTACATACTTACAAAATTATGACTTTTTTAAGTCATTCAATTACAAATATTCAAAAAGAATGGTGCCTGGAATACTTGAAAACTTCTATAATAATTTGTTGAAAATGTATTTAATTAAATCAATTTACATTTCAATGAATATATCTATAAAAACTAATCTTCACATAATTATGCATATAAGAGAACTAGGCATTACATCTATATATTATAATAATTTATAGTACATAATTGAAGAATTAGGATATTTGACATCTCTGACACAACATCACCACTATATATTACGAGCAAACTGTAGAAAATAAAACAATAGGGGCAGATTTTAAAAGTTTTTGTTTACTACAATGAGAATTAGTACATAGAACTAATGGAGTTTGTGAAAGAAAGGAGTAATCAGAGCTGTTTCTAAGAAAGACTACTACTCAGTCATTGTTGTGATAGAGGAGAATTAGAACAATCAAAGAGAGACAGACAGAAAGACACTGACTTATGGCAGAGAAGCCAGTAAGAAGACAAGCCCATTATCCAAGACAAAAATGAACACTCCTTGGACTAAAGAGATATAGGACTGGGTTAGAGATTAGAATTTATAGGGATTAGGGCCCAATTAGATGTTGGAGAAGAAAGAACGGCCCATGACAAGGATAACTCTCCGATGTCTAGCCTAGGTAGAGATTAATGACATCATCAACTAAGATCAGGTGGAGAACCAAGTTACACAAAGAATATCATTATTCTTATAATTAATCCAAAGCCAATGGATTGCTAATGTGACCTCGATCAGGTGACTTGTACTTTCTGTGACTTGGTACTCAACCTTTAAAGTATCTCAGAAATAGCTACATAACAATGTTGTCAAGAACTTTCAGTTAGATGATACATAGAAGGCAGTGGTTCCCAAATTGGTCTGCACAATGGAATCACTGAGAACTTCCAGCCATTAGAGATTGTGATTTAATTGGCCTGGGGTGTGGTCTGTAATTTAGAATTTCTCAAAGTCTTCATGAAATTCTAACATGTGGACAAATTAAGGAACCCCTGATATAAGGCATATAATTTAGGATATGGCATGTGTTAGGAAGGAAACAGGTAATAGTCATCATTAATATTAGAGAATGCAAGGGTCCAAAGAAGCCATTTCCAGCTAGTAATCAATCCACACTGATAATAATAAGTTCAGTAGAATAGAGGCTGTAAATGAATCCGGTGGATTTGGAAACTGGTAGGTTACTGGCAATCTCAGTCAAGAGTATTTTCAGCAAAGTGGGGAGGCAATAACTAGATTGCACTCAGTTCAGGAATGAGTAGGAGGTGGAGAATTAAGGATGGAAAACTTTCAAAGAGTCAGAAAAATGAAGAATACTGTAGTGTAGATTCAGCCAGGGACAATATCCTAAAATAAGTGATGTGAAACTTGAGTTGAATTGGAGAAGAGAGATGTGAGATTAAAATTCCGAGGAAAGAACACAGTGTATAGGAGGTGATGAGTCAGATTCAAGAGACAAGTTTGCTAGGGCTGTGTCTGGGACACAACTGATGGAGGAATAGGATGAGAAATTAGATTTGATGTTGCATTACATAATTCAAAAAATATTTTTAGACGAAGGAGAGAGAGCAAGTGGGGAGAGGGAGCAGAGGGAGAGAAAGAATCTCAAGCAGACTCCTCTGAGCACAAAGACCCACATAGGGCTCAATCTTGCAACCCTGAGATCATGACCTGAGCCGAAATCAAGAGTCGACACTCATTCGACCACCCAGGCACCCTTAGCATCATATAATTTTAAAGCAGGAAGAACTGTTATAAATTTAGAGATCTGATTTTACCCATTAGGAAAAAAAAAAAATCCACCTTAAGCCCAGGGAGTTATACTACCTGTGACTATTCAGTGGGATAGACAGGACTTGTGAATGTATTGTAAAGCAGGGTGACATATAATTTACTACCCACACCTGGACACTTATGAGAGTGTTAAAATGCTAAACTGAATAAGAAGCTAGGACAACGGTTGTAAATCAGAACTATTCTGGGCAAACCTGGACATATGCTCACCCTACTTAAGAGAAAACCGATAGAATTGGTTTGGAGCTTGGAGGCCCAGTGAAGGTAAAATTAGTCTTTACATCCTTTTCACAGATGTGTGTTTATTATCATGATAATATAGTACAGCGTATTCTCAGCTATTGTTATATTTGAAGTGGACACTGGGCCTTCTGGGTCTTTTGTATTTCACCTTCCCCAATCCAGGAGAGCATTCTCTGTACATTAGACTTACAATAAGTTCTCTGATAATTTCTCTATTCATCAGCTCTATAATCTATTTAAAACTTTTAAAAGCTCTACCAACATTCTTACTGTTCACTCACAAAAGCTCATTTTCTGCAAGCAAGAAAGAGCCAGCTGACTGCTATTCATAGCAGAAAGCATAACCTATATCCCCCATCTGTGGGCACAGCCAAACAGTGTGATTGTTGACATCCCAATGATCATCATTTTTTTCCAAAGCTTTAGTGTTCCTGCTGAAAGCAGTACTTTCTGGAGGCCAGCCTTTCAGACATAATAAAAAGTGAAATAACCATGCTTTTGCCCAAAGACTTCAAACACTCAACCTTTCCAAAGGCCTTGGAAAACCATAAAAGTTGGCTGCAACCATTTGATCTTAGGCTTTTAATACAAGTTACTTTTGTGTCAAGCACCATAGTACAGAGCATTCAATCTATTCTTTTATTGCAGAATCCTGATGTATTTCACTAACACTATAGTTGCCATAGGAAAATAAATTACATTAGTAACTGTACCGGTTCAGGAGGTTGTATGAATGATAACAAATCAGAGACAATGAATTGTGATTTCAATGACCTCAAGCTTAAGCTACTAGAATGAGCAGAATGATATCACCATGCTTAGAGTTACACATTTTATTAAGGATGAAAGTGCAAACTGATTTTTTTTTTTTGTAAATACAACATTGCACATCGCTGTCAATAACCTCCAGCATGGAGGAGACATTGACATTCAGCAGTTCAGTTTCATAGATGGTCCAGTGAGTCATACAAGTTTCCCCTGCCATCCGAAAGTAGAACATGCCTATGAGACCTTTCATAAGCTGAAATGGCATAAAGCAAAGAAGCAATTACCATTAATTCATATGGAAATTTTTTGAGTGTTCCCAGACCCCAGAAAAATAACCTCTCAGGCTTTTCTGGTACCTCAGGACATATCTTACTAATGGATGCACAAAATAAATGGAGATAAAGCACAGATGTTCACATAGTTCAAAGCTCTGGTGGCTTGATGCTGAGATGCTGAGTGTAGTTCCCAGGGAAGGAGCTTGGTGGGGCCACTCTGGCTGCTCCGGGAGCACCCTGCCCCTATAATGGCTTGCTACAAAACAAATGCTGAATGTTACTTTTGCTTTTCATCTTTTTTTCATAAAAGCAGACATCTGATTTCTTTCATTAGTGAAAACAGGTGCTAAAAGGCAAAGTTGGCATAAAGTGAACTTTTGAAAAGCAGGGAATACCTAAAGCAGGGAATACTTATATGATAGCTGAAGCTCTGATTTGGGTCTTCTTGGCAAATCTGGAATAAAATGAGAGTGGATTGGTTTGTATTTGGATGTTTTTTTTTTCATCTTATATTAAAATATTTTACATGATTTTCATTATGAGTAAGTCATAGCCATCGTTTACAAAATTTATTCTGCGGTAGAGGTCAAAATACTTTATATATGAAAGAAACAATTACATACACATGCACACAAACAGACACTTGTGTATACAAATAAATTTGGTTTCCTTCCCATCATATGGAGGTAAGATGAGAACTCTGTGTTAGTTTCTGTCTCCCATCACTGGTTTCTCATCTGTACATACCTGTTTCTCCTAGGGGCCGTGGAGGTGCCATTCCTCCTCCCCCACCACTTGGACGAGGTGTACTCACCCCTCGAGGGACTACTGTGGCTCGTGGAGCTCTTCCAGTGCCCCCTGTAGCAAGAGGTGTCCCTACCCCACGAGCCCGAGGGGCACCAACAGTACCGGGATATAGGGCACCTCCTCCTCCAGCCCACGAAGCTTATGAAGAATATGTAAGTACCCTCAAAAAATCAGTTGTTGGGAAGTGTTCATTTGATTGGGTTCCAGGCTGTCTCTCAAAGACATTCATATATCATGAATGTAGCAGATGATGTTTGTTGAAGAAAACAAATGTCATATGCAACAGAATTTAAGCAGTGCCTTTAAACAAGAACATTTTGAAAAAACCTTCTATTTTACAGGTGCCATGATTATTGGTACCAGATAAATAGTTTGCATTTTAAGAATCAAACTATCCTGAGATTTTCTTATTCCTTAGGAGGTCAATCTCAAAATGGAAATAATTATGAATATAATATAAATTGTCAAATATTCAGAAGTTTCTTCTGGGACATGTTAAAGATGAGCATAAAACTCACTCAGAAGTATTTGACAGATATAATGGATTATATCATAAACATCATTTGATAAGAATGTAAGACCATGTGACTGGTCTTTCATTTAAATATCCTTGCTCTCTCTTTCACCATATGAAACATATGGGATTGGAAGATATGAAGAATTCAAAAAATATAGAATAAGCAGAAGAAACAGTGTCTATATGCCTCCCCCTCCCTTCCCAAACACTGTGTCACTGGATACACCCTTTGGCCTTTCATCCAGGTCCTTGATATTCTACTGGTTACATTGTATTCAAGTCCCCATGACTGGAATATTGTGAAAATTATATAAAGGGACAGTTTCCTATTCACTAGCATAACCATAGTGAATCTACTATAAATGTTAAAGTGAATTGATGCAAGCCAATCACCCTATGAAACAGATTCATGTTGCCTTTAACCTTTCTATCTGGCTCATCCCTAGTCTAGGTGTTATTTCATTCAACCATTAACAGACAGGCTGTCTTCTTAAATGCCCTTTGTGAATAGTCACTTATTAAACATAAACTCTTTAAGGACAGTTACTGTCACATCCTGGGCACTCAAAACACATAAATGTTTAATGCACTGTTTAACAACCAAGTAAAACTTACCCCAAAATAAAGTGACCATGATTAATAGATATCACTAAGAATGTATTAGTGCTTAAAGTATATTGGTATTTGGGAATAACGTTACTGCTTAGTACAGAACATTGACTAATATTTGCAAGAATAAAGAAAAATTAAGTTTAGAAATCCATTTCTATGGGAAAAGGGGAAATGTGTTCATCTAGAGTATCTTTTATACCAAAAAACTATATTTTATACAGTATCGGGTATCAATATTTAAAATCTTTAGACAATCTTAATATCGCAAAATTAGAAACTGAAAATATATCATACCCTGTAAATAAGACCGGAGGTCAGAAAACACAGAGCCTAGTCTTGATTCATAAGACATAGTATATATAAAATATATAGTATAGTAAATATAAAGTATAATATATATAGTATAGTATATATAATATATATAGTATATATATAGTATAGTGTATATAATATATATAGTATATATATATAGTATATATATAGTATAGTATATATAAAATAAGTACTTGTTAAATGGATCAATTAAAAATCCACAACAGGAGTGATGGGATTTTTTTTTTTTTTTTAATCACTGAGAAACCTTTTGGCTCTGCCATCTTTATTTAGGTACATTGTTGCTATGATGTGTTTGTATCTTCCAAATAGAAGTTAAAGCAATCAGATCTTTATTTCAAAAATTAAAAGAGAGAGAAAACCTTTTTAGGTTATAGTGGTCATCATTGTTATTTATCAGAAATTTTACCTGGCATGTAGGGTACTGTGAAAGAGAATAAGATTGGCAAAACATTGTAGGCTTGGGTGCAGCTAAGGAAACGCTGTAGCCTTTCATGTGCATTCCAACTTAGAGTTGGATAAATTACTGGAAGGCAGGCCAAACAGTAAGGTACAAAAACTTAAAAGAGTTTATAGAAACACAATTGAGGAAGATTATATTCTGAAGGGGGACCTCGGAGGAGGGTAGTTCTTAAAGTAAGTAAAAGGAAATATATGAAGCCATATAATCTGAATTTTTTACTTAGATTTTAAAGATTCTGGTCCCTTTGATTCATTCACTCAGTCATTTCACGAGCCTCGCTCTTGTTTCGGGCACTGTTGTGAAGGTCCTGGAGAGGTAGCTGTGACTAAAACAGACCAAATATCTGCTTTCATAAAGTGTACGTGTCATTGGGAGGAGACAAAAACCAAACATATATTAGTAAATGAATGAAGTAATGCCAGGCACAGAGAACTGTTCTGGTGAGAGGTGGAGGGGGGGCGCTACCCTCACAGGAGCTGTTAGGGAGGTGCTTTGCAGGGAGGACTTGAACAAATGCCCAGTGAAGCAAAGGGCCAGGCTAAGAGGCTGCCTCCATAAAAATCATCCTTGGTAAAGGAAACAGCGAGCATGAATGTCCTGACATGAAACCTGCTTGGAATATTTGGGAAATGAAGGAGGACATGAAAGCCGGAGCAGAGTATGCAATGCAGAGATAGTTTAAGGTCAAGAGATGGACAGGCCATTTCATGGTGCTGTTGGAGTTTTGGGTAGGAGACTGGCATGATCAGATTTACATTTCAAGAGGTTTATTCCACCGATATCATGGAGAACAGAATATGGGGTAGGGACGGGGGTTGGTAGAAACAGAGACCGATGAGTGACTCCTTGGAGTCTGCTCTGTGGACAAAATAATGACTTGGTGGGAACAAGAAGAGATCAGAGACTGAGAGCATTGGCAAAGTGATCTCTGAGGATCTGATGATGGACTAGAGGTAAAACTCATGAAAAAAGAAACGAAAAGGAAATTTTTGTTAAGTTTCTGTGAAGTGCTGGCTAACCTGACCCTTGGACTGAACAAGCAGATTGAACTGAGCGATCATTTATTGAAATGAGGAGTGCAGGGGAAGGAAGCGGAAAGTCTGGCCTGTAGGCAAGTCAGTAGTGTTGCTGGGGGAACAGGCCCTGACTTGTGAAACACACAACAGCAGCAGCCCGAGGTCTGCACTCTCACCGTGTCACTGGCTGTGTGATCTATAAACCTGCGAAGGCTTGGATGTCCCTTCTGCTTGGATTTTCCTTTCTACTGGAAAAGGGAAATGTGTTCATCTCACATATCTTTTATACTGTATCAGGTAGCAGTGTTTAAAATCATCAATCTTAAAATTGCAAAATGAGAAACAGAAAATATATCCTGCCCTGTAAACAGCCCCACAGTTCAGGAAACCCAGAGCCTAATCTTGATTCTGTTATCTCTTTCCTGAGACATAGTATGTGTGACATAAATCCCTGCTGAATGAATGAACTAAAAGCCCACAACAGACATAGGGGGGCATTCTATGAATATAGACTAATGAAGTTCAGTAATAGGCATGCCATCAGGCCTTACGAAAGGTTTAGAACGAGGCACTAGGAAATTGTCAAGAATATCTCCTCATATCTCATTTCTGTTTTCTGCATATATGTTTCCATTCACTTTAGTTTACAGAGTGGATATGTTGGCTTATCTGATCAACATATGTCCACCCTAGGGCTGCCACACTTGTGATCAGTTCTTGTCACCTACAGATCCTGACTAGTTTATCTGTCTCTCAATCCTAGTCTAGATCCCCAGGTGAGGGAATCCTATTCACCCAGACTTCGCAAGTGGCCAATGCTAGTCAGTCAGCTATGACTGGAGGATGGTGTCTGGAAATTAAGTCTGAGATCTACTACTTATTAGCCACCAGTGGCAAGGATAGGGTAAGGGTCAAGTTCACACAATGTAAGCATGGTTATTGGGAACCCAACCCCAACGATAATATGGGGAGACACTAGTTTCCAGAGAAAGAGAAAATATGAACTTGGCAAATATCCTGTCTCCAATAACATACTCTTGATAATGGGAAAAAGATAACTATTCTTTAAAAACCCTTTTATGCCATGTTTTATTAAAACCTGTCATATGTCATATTTAATTTTTCCCTGTAAACAATGAATATGTACAGAGTTTAAAACATGGCTGATAAGCTACTGACAGCAATCTTTGCCATCACAGTGCCAAGCTCAATACTCAAACTCAGTACCAAGCTCAACACTTGAGATTAACACTCTGCTCTAATTTTAAACTATTGATTCCTCTGTAAGGGGTAAGAAAAACAAAAGTTTAAGTGTCTCAGTAACAAAATAATAGCACCATGCTGAGTTGACGGTAAAAATCTCAAAAGAGTTCTTAACTTTCAGACAAAATTTCTTAGAAAAGGTTCCCTTTATTATAGATGACACTGTGAGCCAGTTCTCTTTTCAGACTTTTCTTTCTCTCCTGCTGGGTCCCAGCATTAAATTTCTGACCACACAGAATGTATATAGGTAATCATATCCATTCCTTGCAGCTTGCCTGACAAGCAAAAGCTTACAGTAAATGAGATTGCCGTTTAAAACCGTCATTAGTGTTAGCAAAGTCTTAAAAAAGTGTGAATTTCTCTTTAATTGTTACACATTCTAATCCAGACTGTAAGTATCTTAAAGTTTCTTCTCACTGACTTTCTACTAAGAGGTACATTTAAAGTTTACAGATCCATCATCATGATTGAAGTAGATTTAGGGAATTGAAGAATAGAGTTCAAAATATCTCCCATATAACAAAATAGGAAGCTGATCAACTCAATCAATGGAAGCATGTTAAGAGAAAGTAAACCAAAACATAAACTTCTGAATGGCTACCTGGTTCCAGTCACCATATTAATTCACTTAATCTCACAATAACATGACAACCAGTTATTGATGAGGTATTCTAGTATATGACACTAAAGCTCGAAATTGAGTCTTGCATACGGTTTTTGGTCTCCAGACCGCTGTGCCTTTGTCATCAGAAGATACCCTACAAAGTACTTGCCTCACCGAAAACCCACATCCAGTGATACAGACCATTTGTACTTCCTGCCTTCCATCCAGATCCCTTGTCAGTGTTTGTATTCCCCTGTAGCCAGCCTCTACAGGACCATCTCCAACTATGGAAAACTCAATATCTCCAGAAACTAGATGCTAGAAATAGAAAAACTGTAGTAAAAGAGCCATGGCCTCTACTCTCAAAAGCATGCCATCTAGTGGAAGAGACAGTCTAACAATTAACAAAGACTATGTAATTGCTGTATAGGACTCTTATTCTATTAGAAGTAAGTTTTGCTCTCATCTTCTCTCACAAGATTTAAACATCCTCAAGGAAGAAAGTATTTGTTAAATTTATTTTATCTTTGCAGTTCTAAGTAAAGTGCTTAGTGATAGCAATGGAATGGAACCTACTTACGATACTGTTGGGATGATGTTATACCTGTGCACACTCAGGAACATAAATACATGTTTTATATAAGTATTGAATGAAAGTACAACACAGCATATATTAGATGTCAAATAGAGATGACACCTGCTTTAGAGAGAATTATCACCATGGCAATGGACATTTTAGAAAACCTCTAAGAGGGCAAGGAAGATAGCAAGAGCAAACTAAGATGAGTAAGTACAAATTTGACAAGTAGCGAGTAGAGATAGAAAGCTCCATGCAGAAAGGAATAAAAAGGGGGAAAACAAGAAGAGGGACCTTTCAGAGGAAATCTAAAGAATCTGGGAGAACAATTTGGGGAAATAGAGTTCATTTAAGATAGCAGTGGACATAATATAGGATTCCAGACAACCTCAGAGGCTGAGGTTCTAATGTTACTGACTAATTAAAGGCTACCTGAAGATTTTTGAGCAGAAGATAAAGATTTGGAGGAATTTTATCATTCTAACTATTAGCGTGAGTTTGAGGACAGAGTAAAGAAAAGAGAGACGATTTAAAGAATCAACAGCAGCGAGGCTTCCTGAGATGTGGACCTGATTTATGTAAGCATAGGAATGGGATTGAAAGTATCAAGGCTAAAGATAACACTGAAAATGTAGGGTTTGTGACAAGCAGATGTGAAAGGAATAGGAAAAACCAGGCAAGGCTCACACAAAAGTATGCCTGTATGAGGGATAAGAGTACAACAGGAGTGAGGGCTGTAACAGGGAGGGGCAGGCAGCGCAGAATGGACTTTGAAGCTAGAGAAACTCCTTTCCAAGGCTTGTACATGGGCTCACAGGGCCATGTCTCTCAGTTGCAGAGATAAGGTCCTTCACCTGCTAACAATCGAGATCACTTCCGTACCTGTCACACTTCCCTTTGGGTCTGGCGGTGTAAGCAGACAAGGCTATTGGTGAAATCATTCGCCTTGAGTTTAGTAGGATGTTTCATTTGTATGTTTAGCTATTGCTAATTTTCTGTTATAGAAATGACTCCAGGAATACTCTTTCCCATCTCACCTGATATCATGACACAAATACTCATGGACGCAGGTCTGTCACTTAACCTAGGAACTACAACACTAGTGCTGAAAACATGTGGTCAGTGATGGAGAAACACAATTTGAATTGTCTGTGGCCAGAAATGTTCTGTCAAAAACTTTTCCATATCATCCAGATCATGATGACAGATCTGAGAGAAACGTGATAGAGGCTTCCCCAGAGTTGACAGTAATCCTCATAGTCTAGAACGTAACCCCCTAATAAGTTGTGAAACTGAAGGAAACTTTCAAAACTACTGATAATAACAGATGTTTCTCTGTCAACCATGCTAGAGGAGAGGAAAACAACTGAAGTTCTTCTCCCTACCAAAAATATTATAAAGTCATTGTCATAGTAAAGGTGATCAAAAACTATGCTTTCAAAAAATAGGAAAAATAATCTAGGAGTGTATTAGGCAGCTAGTTAATAAAAATACTGTAGTGCTTTCTGGGTTTTGTGATGTTTGTATTTTCAGTTTTTAAAATTTTGCAGTTAGTTGTGATTGCTTTTGTCATTCAAAATAAATATTCATTTTCATGTCTAATATATAGTTATGGTTTTGTGACTTTTTAAAAAAAGATAGAATGCAAAATTGTGTATCTCTAAGACCCACAAACTCTTGGTCTGTCCCCCAGAGAAGAAAACAATGGCAACATTTATGAGGAAAGTGGATGATATATGTAGAGCTACAAGAGTGGAGTGGAGTATTATTTAAAGAAAAAAAATTGTGTAACTTATTTTCTATCTGGTACTGAAAGTCTATTCTGCTGTGCTCAGCTAGGGTGCTGCTGATAAGTATGCTATTCCTTGTGGAGATGCTATCCTTTAAACAAAGGTTGCATGGGAGAAATAAATGTGCAGATAAATACACACAATTTCCAGAAGTATCCATCAGACCATTACATTCTATAAAAGTATACTGATAACATAAGTATTTGCTTAAATAAACACTTATTTGTAGCGTATATGTTGGTGTAGCATAAAGAACAAAACAAAACCCTCAGGTACACAAAATAGTTTCCCATTTGCAAAGACAGAAACCTAGTTATTTTTTTAAAATTGTCATTTTTAAAGTTTTTAATTTTTTCCCAACAGTTAATACCCAGATACCAAAATGGGGTATGAGGACACAAAAAAGCAAGAAGAAATGGCAGTTCAATGCTACATGAGCAATTTGGCCATGTATAATCAATCATGTTAACCTAATTTATAAAATTCATTTTGACAAATTTTTGCAAAGCTTTTCTTTCCATCAGTCTTAACTAAGCCTATCAAAATTCGAGCCCATCCTATCATCTGATTACAACTCTGAGGCATCCTTCCAGTAACAATGAGAGAACTAGAAAATTCACTGGTAAATCAATAGTCCTTAAAATTTCCATAAATGAGTTCAGGCTGCCAACCTTCAATTTCATGTGTATGGAACATTTTTTGACAGGAGAGGGAAATAAGTATTAAATGATAATTGAAATCAATTCTTGTGCCATTTTTGTGGAAGGAAAGATTATGAGCCTGATCTATAATGCATTTTGAGGATAGCCACGTGTGGTGGTTTTCTGTATAATAGCCAAGAGCCTTCATCCAGCGAAGGGAGATTTTTATTAGAGTTTCTAGATTAGATATTTGTATTCCATTAAACATTCTTGTTTGAGTTCCATGTTCTAGTATCCTCTTCGTAGGGACTAATTTACCAGAATGCACTGTAGGTTTTTTTTTTTTTTTTGAAATGTAACTAATATTTAAACTAACTAAAACATGTGAGAGGGTAAGGAAATATTTTTTGAAACTGTAAGATGGACATAATACTGCTATGGTTTAAATCTCCATAAAAAGGTAGTGGTATTTAAGGACTATTACAATATTAAATTATTTCCCAATAATAAAAGATGTTATCTTTTAAAATTGTGTGCATTTTCCTTCTGAAGTTGAAGCTTGAATAAACCGTCCTTCTTCTAGCATTATGTTTTAGATTTTAAGTCATTTTAGAACAGATGCAGATTCTTCTATTGGCCACAACACTAAGGATTGTATCCAAACCTGTACCTTATAATTGCCATGATGACTAATGTCTTTTGTAACACTTACAAGGATGAAAATAAGTTTCCTCTGTGTGCCTTTTTGATATGACTTCTAGCTGATGGGAGATGTTATAAAGTATTCCAAAGTTTCCTCTCTGCTCTGCTGCTATAGTGTTTTTGCAGTGTCTGCTATAGACATAGGAAGGAGAACAGTGGCAAATATGCCCCAAAACTGCCATTGCAGCCTTCCAGAGTTCTACCAACCTTTTGTTTTTAACATAATTAATGTATTTTAGGTCATATTATTTTCTCTTTGCTTCAGACACATGACCAAAGTATTCATAATAAAAGCGAACTGAGCCTTAATTTCTTTCTATAGATATGTTAAGAGGCTATGTTGGGTACAAATTGATAGTTTTTATATCTTTTTTTCTTCTGAGTTGATTATGATTTTGATGACTATGTCCCCACTAAAAAAAATAAGACCTTATACAGGATGACAAATCAAACCTAAGAAACCTAAAATCATTTTTCTTTTGCTGGTCAAAAAGCAATATTCTGTGTGTTTTGCCAACACCACCCTTAACATTTTCTGGCAAACAAAACCTCTTAAATACAACTGGCCAACTACTTAGATTTCCAGTGGCTTTTGCAGAAAGCCAAATAGGAATAGTTATGTAGGACTGATCCTTGTCCATATTTTGGCCCTCTTTCTTTGTAAATTCCCCCTTTAACTTGAAAATCTTAGCTGATAAATCTTCCCATCACGCACGCAACTTTGTGATTATTTTCTAAGTATCTTAGGAGTTAAAAGCTTCTACTGGGGAAGCTACAAATGTTCTTTGCGATAACTTTTAATAACCTCAGCATTTGAATTAAGACAAAATCTCTTCATTATTAGAGATGGGAAACTGTACTTTCCCTTTATATGAAACCATGTTATGGATTAATTCTATCTTATATGTCTTAGAAACAAAGTAGAGAATATGCCACTAAGGGGCTTTTTATTTTTTCCTATCCCTTGATGTATTCACATTCATTCTTAGAACGTCTGACCTATAAACACTCATATAAAGTTATCTGTTTCTAGGGTCCCTGGGTGATTCAGTGGGTTAAAACATTTGCCTTCAGCTCAGGTCCTGCCTCAGGGTCCTGGGATTGAGCCCCACATTAGGCTCCCTGCTCAGTGGGGAGTCTGCTGCTCCCTCTCCCTCTGTGTTCTCTCTCCCTCTCTCAAATAAATAAATCTTTTTAAAAAGTGTTCTGTTCTCTATTTTCCACTGCCATGGTTACAGAGCTGGAGAGTGTTGGGCACAGCCGGTGTGAGGGCTGGAGAGAAGGATTAGGATGTAAAGGATGAGCAATTTGTTCTCTAAGGTGATCTTTTCTTTCTTCTTCTCAACCTCCACAAATAAGTCCAAAATCTTCCTTTTCTTTTTTTCTATTCTTGGCATAAGAAAAAATTAAAAATAACAAGCTCATTTAATATGAGTCATGGGGATGTGTGTCATAGGAAATGAAAGAGATTTTGCTTTTAATATTCTTGTTGTTCTTTCCCTCATAGCATACTAGATGTAACTACTTGAAAATAAAAGCCAATGTCCTTTGCTGTAATGTCAGCCCATGTTGTAATTTCTGTTACACGGCAATATTTTTTATTAATAATATGGCTGAAATGTATGCTTTTGCAGAATAATAAATTACTAGCTGGAATAGTAACTGGTACCCACCACTGATACAGTCATCTGGTCTGCGCAAGTATAGGACACCAGCTGGTGTCCATTCTGCTGGGGCAGACTTCAGATCTGATTGGTTGGGGCCTGAGTTATCCTGGCTGTTAAATGTTGTACCACTTCCACACTGGTGAAATTCTAGTAGAAATATACTGAAACAGATTTTCGCAAATAGGCAAATTAAGTCAACTAAGCTTAGAGATTAGGAGGATTCCTTAGCCAAACCATTGAAGCATTTGTCCAGGCCAGATGGTTGCACTGCACCAAAACCTCTTCTGATTACAATTACACCTGATGGTACTGATGACTTCAGAATTCCCAGTGCTCTGCCTGTCATCATGCTGAAATTCATCACAGTCTCTTTCCAGGACAATATGTCCCACAACTGTAAAAAGAGTGAGACATGATCTAATGTACCTCACCTACCTCACTCCATCATTTATGTAGAGTCTCCTGAATGCAAAAGACTATCATATGCTTTTGGATATTACAGAGAGTTTTATTGAGTACATTACTTTATTTGATGTTGAAAAATTAAGGTTCAGAGAATGAATGACTGAATGAAAGTCACACACCTGAAAATGCCAGTCGTAGATTTCCTGACTTTTCTTGCAATGCATTTTCTAATAGATATTACAAAAAGAGCAGAAAATCATGAACACAGTCTCTCATATATCTTCCAATTAACTAAACTAATCATCTGGCACCCGTGTTGAGGTTCAAACATTTCTAAAATTTACAAGAAGTCAGTCAGGAGCAGGACATATGAAAATATTTGAGCCCTCACCCTAAGCAAATCTACCAGTTAGGTTTATGGGGTCCAAATTTCTCTTGTTATTGTGTCTTCCCTCATCAGAAACCTGAAAACCTTCTAGAAGTCACACACATACACACACACATGCACATATGGGTGAGCACACACAAGTACAGATCCTTTGCATTTTATTTATTTTTTTAGTTACTGACATTCCCAAAGAAACCAAGAGCAAAATATAAACAAAAGGAAGGAATTTAATTTTCCTTTATTGTTTTAAAAGTAGCTCCTTTTTGGAAACAAGATTTATAGAAATCATGTAACAGTATCCATTTCTCCTGGTCTCTTATTTCTTTCAAAAACTCTATCCAGCTGTACAGAGTTAACAGTTGTGGAGATAAGAAGATAGTATACTGTCATGTAGAAAACATACCCAGGAGGTAAGAAAAGGTTTTAGGAGATATTTCTGTGGATTTAGTAGGTAAATAAGTACTTACCCATTAAGCCAAAACTGATTCTTCTGTTTGAAATCAGATATTTGCCAAACATGTCTATTCTGTTTTACATGCCAAAAGAAAGTTAAAGCATTTTAAGCAATAAACTACAGAATGGGATTACACACATCAAGTTTAAAAACAATAAAACAAAATATGTATTTCATTTCATGCCTGGATCACATTTAAGATTTTCTTCTACATAAGAAAATATAGTCTTAAAATTTAGACAACAGAATATGATCATTTTCATTGTAAAGTAGGCAACAAATAATCAGCCCAAATAAGTCCACCAAATCATCTTCTTCCCAGACAATTTCCAATAAGATTTCTTCCCAAACTAACAGGTTTTGTCCAGCTGTATTCCCCTTTTTTTCTATTCTAAGCTCCTTACAGGTCTAATAACACCATATTTTCTCCTAACACCACATTTTCAGCTTTCATTTCTAAAGCTGTCTTAAACCCTGACTCTCCCTATTGACCTATTTGTTCGAGAGTCTCTAGTTATTTCCATTCAAACAGTACCTCTCTTCCTATACCCATGCATCTAAACCATTCAGCGATACCTCCCAAGTTAGAATTCCTCTCAATTTGTCTAATTCTGTCTAGTTGAGCCCCCCAAAACATAAAAACCATATTTAATTCTTTCTTTGCTTTTGTTTCAAATGCTAAACTCAGATTAGTGTTCCTAAAACGGTGACTTTATCATATCACTCTTTTAAGAAACATCAATCTCCTCCTATTGCCTAAAATATAAAATTTCAACTTATTAATTTTATGTATATAATGAGAATATAAAAATAAATAATATCACGAGCCTACTCTTACTGTGTTTCATTTGCAAATGAGATTTTGACCAAGAATAAAAACAAAAATAAATCAGAAAGCAAAGAGAAAAATCCTAAATTGATGTAGCCAATACAGTTAGTAGCAACGTCAATATACATCAAATATATTCTTAATATATTAAAATATACTGTGCTGTTTACTCTTAATTACATGATTCTTGATATATTAAATTCATATATATTCTTAAAATATTAAAGTATATTGTGCTATTTGATTCAACTTAATATTTATTGAATGCCCATTCTATATGATATTAATTTCCAAAAGAAGTACGGGGGATAAAAAAAGGTCACTTTTAATGAGTTTCTACTGTATGTTAGGGCTTTTACGTACATAATCTCACAAAAATGAGGAAGAGTAAGAGGTATAATCCTCTCATTTGTTTTAACATTAAGGAGTTTTGGTCTCAAAGAATTAGATCAATCTGTCAGTCACCTGTCTGATAGCAGAGCCAGACAGGTCTGTCTTCAAAACTAATACCTTGTTGGATATAAAGATGTAAAGGCAAAGCTCCTGGCTTTAAAGTGCGACAGGTAACATACTTGCACCAAAATCAAAGCTTACAGGTTCAGGGCAAAATGTAATGTGTGAGAGAGGGCTCAAGACTTTATTGTTAGATACATACTGATATTTTCCTGACCTACCTCACAAACTGAGTATAAAGTAGTTATGACACCTGCTGGAAATCCCATTAAATTAAACATATCTGTATTATTCCACTCAGGTCAAAGAACTAATCAGTTCTGATGTTATTTGATATAGTGCAAATATAGGCATTTAAGGGAAAAGCAACCAACCAATAATCTTCAACTTTATAGAGTCAGGATAGAAAAGATTGGAGCAGTTATATGCATTCTGAAGTTCTTTGGAAGTCTAGAATATTAAAAGTAGCCAGAAAACCCAACAATTATAATCATAATTATTATGATAATGATAATGGAAACAATTAATATAATTAAGTACTTCCCATGAGCCAGACACTATGCAAAGTTATTTTCAGCATTTAATATTTGCCACAATGTTATACGTTAGTATTATTCACATTTTATAGTCAAGGAAACTGAGGTTGGAAGAGGTTAAGTAGTATGCCCAAAGTTAGCTGCCCAGTAAGTGGCAGGGCTGGTATATATAAGTAAGATTCCAAGGGCAGTGCTCATAGTCTCCAGGCTATAACAGTACCCTACTTAACATATTCCAAGTGCTTGCCTGGATGTTAAACACTCATAGGCTCAAGTTACCTTCCTGGCAGTTCTTAGAGTTAAGTACTATTACTTTCTTAGCTAGGAAAAATTACATGTAGGGAGAGGTGCATTAGCCAAGCCAACATTTTCCAGGTAAGGAGCGGCAAAGCTGGGATTTCACACCAAACAACCTGGCTCCAGCCCACCCTGTGCTGCTGTCTGTAGGGAAGCTTAGCAAAAATACCATCTGGACAGTTAGTTGCAAGTGATACCAATAGAAAAGAAATGAGTGGAATATTTCAAGGAACCATCTAGTCAATCTTCCTGGTCTCTAGTGAACAAATAAAAACAAGGACTTTGCAGAGGGTGTGGTGGGACTTGAAAGATGAGTTGGGGCAAAGTAACAACATGAGTTGTGGAAAAAATTCTTAGAATTTAATTGTAAGTTGTGAGGACTGGCTGAATGTTACTGAGATTCTGAGGATTAATATGTAACTGTGCATATCAGCAGGGACTGGGACAAGTAGCCACCAAAGACAAGGATCACCATTGAAAGCCTATGTAATAATCTCGGTAGTAAGTATAGTAGATCACAGGGGACAATGGGAGACATTATGGAAGATATAGTAAATTAATTAGACCAAACTAATTCCAGAATTCTGGTCATTGTTCAAAAGACTTTAATCTAAATATAGAATATTATTCAATATTTTTTTATTTTTGGCTTAGAAGTCATTTATCCCAGAAAATATTTGTCCTTTTAAAAAATTATTTATGGCAATTAGTTTCTTTTTTCCAGCTTCATTGAGTTATTTTATATAAACACAATAACATATTTTTTAAATAAATTAATTTTTTATTGGTGTTCAATTTACCAACATACAGAATAACACCCAGTGCTCATCCCATCAAGTGTCCCCTTCAGTGCCCGTCACCCATTCACCCCCACCCCCCCGCCCTCCTCCCCTTCCACCTAGTTCGTTTCCCAGAGTTAGGAGTCTTTATGTTCTGTCTCCCTTTCTAATATTTCCCACACAATAACATATTTGTGACATATAACACACATAAACATAAGGTGTACAATGTGATGATTAGATACATTTATGTATTACAGAATTATTACAATAAGGTTAATTAACACTTCCATCCTCTCACATAATTACTTTTGTGTGTGGTGGTAACATTTAACATCTACTCTCTTAACTTTCGAGTATATAATAAGTATTATTAATTATATGTATATACTGTACATTAGATCCTCAGATCTTATTTATATTACAGGTAGGAGTTTGTCCCCTTTGACCAACATCTTCCCATTCCCCCACCTTCTCAATATTATTTTTTTAATCACACCTCTTTTCCATTTTCCAGCTTGTCTATATTGTGATAAAAGCTTCAGTTGGAAAACATTTTAGACAATTGTTTATGAAAGCCACAATCTTTAAATGAAATTTTTAAAAGATTTAGAAGAGGAAAATGATAATTTTTTTTTACTGTAAGTAAGATAATATAATGTAGTCATATGATGACTCTGGAATTCTTTTCAGCCAAATGCTTTGAGCCACTTTCTAAAGAGATGTTTTAAACATAATATCATAACACAGTGGTTTTTACACTATTTTTTTAGAAGCATCCATCTGTCAAAGGCAATTTTAGCCCTTGCCCCAGTTACATAATAGTGAGGAACAAGTATTTTGTTTTGTTTTGCCTGCTAGTTTTATATTTATTATCTCAGAAGTTAGTTCTCTGTCTGCAGGACCTCTGCAGCCCCTCAGGTGTAGATCTGGGTGAGCTGTAAGACCCCGAGGAAGCTAGCCAGGGTGAGTCAGAGAGGGAAGCATCAAGCCCAAATGCATTGCAGGTGAGACAGAGGGAAGAAAAACTAAGGCTTTCTGATTACTAGAAAGATTTTCTTCCTCTTCCATATTGCCTCCATTGAATTTTCCATCTACACTCCTAGGAGAGTATTTAGAAGATATTCGATAGGATTGCGGAACTGTCATTATCCCAATATATTTTCTGGTCATTTCCAACTCTCTGGCTTCCTACCTTTTGTCCTGTATCTTCAGGTCCTTCAGACAGACCAGAATCAAAATATCTAGAGAGTACACAATACTGCTGGTCCAGTGCAGGGGTCAGCAAACTTTTCTCTTAGGGGGCCTAAAATTAAACATCTTCGACTTTGCAGGATATACAGTCTTGTGACAACCGCCCACCTTTGCCATCGTTTCCCGAGAGCACCACGCGCCATATGCAAATGAATGGGAGTCACAGCATTCTATCATCTTTGGTCCATGGACCTTAGACTGCCAACCCCTAGCCTAACGTGTAGCATCCACTGCATTTTGTATTTATCTCATGACAGATACTAGAATGAAATTTATAAGGAACATATTTCTGCAATGATGGCCAAAAGAAGACCCTGGAATTTTAGCTTATGTGAATTATCTAAGGCCTCTCCTTTTTTTCATAGGAGCTGAATGTTAAAGAGGAGGGATAAAACATAACATAAAACCATATCAAATTCACTCCATCAGTAACCGTCAGAGATGGCAGTTTGCATAGAATTATTTTCGTTTCGAGCCCCTCCCACCCTTTTCATTTAAAGATACACATGTGATGCAGCACACTGCCAAATTGCTTACTAAAACAGCTGAATACCATTAAAGAAAAAATCTCATTTTCAGCAGAGATTCTGAAGGCTGGGTAATGGAGGCACTGTGCAGGTACGTGTCTTGTTAAATGATAAATGAGCTTGGATCCTCATAATTTTTAGAAGAATGTAGGTACAGTAATACCAATATTATATAAAGCTACCTACTTCTGATGATAAATTCTCCTGTGGCACCTCACTAGTAGTGCTATGTCCCTGCCATTTGTAATAATTCAGTATTGTAAGCTGCTGTCAGAGAAATATTCACACGAGTGCCCCACTTGTTTTCTTCTGAAAGAACCTGTTAGCCATTGAGCTT
Organism: Nyctereutes procyonoides; assembly: GCF_905146905.1. Classification (NCBI taxonomy): domain Eukaryota; kingdom Metazoa; phylum Chordata; class Mammalia; order Carnivora; family Canidae; genus Nyctereutes; species Nyctereutes procyonoides. Next base: position 25,773,123 of record NW_026575051.1, on the reverse strand, counting down.
CAGACAGACTCAAATTTAATGCATCCTTTAAAAAATGTATTTGGCAGTAAAAATGTTGTGAAAATTGATCTTGTTATAAAATTTAGCACCTTAGATTTGACATTAAGGCCACTTAGAGATTTCAGCAATCAGTAAGGCAGAAAGGAAACAACTGAATTTCAAGGTAATGGTTCAGAGGCCATAAAGTGAGAAATTGGAACAGGTTACAAAACCCAATCTTTCAAGTTGGTCATTTATTTGTCAACTACTCTAGCTCTAGGATACTCCACATATACAAACAAATAAATAAATAATGCTTGCTCTCTGGCATTTTTCTTCAATCCAAGGGAAACAAAACTGAGTCTTTTAAGATTCCCCTGACATCACAGAGATTCAGCAGGAAAAATCAGAACCATGAAAGTAATGACCCAAAAAGCAATGTAATCATCTAATAAATAAACACAAGATGGTGACAATTAATTTTAAATTTTGAGAGTTCAATATTACTAGTTTGGCTTCGGAAACAAAGTAATTATAAAATTAACCATTATGGGCATGGAGTTTTAGTAAGTTTCAAGTTGACAAGAGAGGGTGAAAGGTCATGTTTGCCCTAGATACCCATTAGCAGCTTGATTTTAATCACGTATGTTACAGTCATGACACAATTCAATGGAAGGCTAGATGTAATCTTGTATGGAAATGTGAAAACCTCCCCGTTCAAGGCTCACTCTGGTCTGTGAAGGACAGGTAGAGATAGGATTGCAACCCATTTCTCAGAGCTACGCCTGCATCAGTCCTGACAAAGTATGATTTGTACAATTTCTGAAGAGTGCCACCTTCAGGCAAATGTGGAGTCTGAGTAAAACAGATTGGAAGGACTTCATGTATTAGTGCCTATGACATGCATATATTATAAAGTGTTCTTGGAATGTCATTGTTAGGGACAAGCTTGACTTCCTGCTTTATTTTCTCCCACATCCTGATTTTATAAACCCTACCTTCAGCCTGACCTATTTACTACCCCAAACATTGCTTTTTCACACCTCCCTGCTTTTACTCCATATGTAATTCTTTCTACCTTTCAAACACACACACCACACACACACAAACACACACACACACGACAGGTGTGCTCAACCTTTCAGGTCCCCAACTCAGAATTCACACCACCATTCCTTTAACACCTTAAAAAGTAATGCTTGGTTCAGTCCACCTTTAATGTTGTTAATTACATACTTGCTGTCTCTTCCACTGGATTGTATGCCCACCTGAGGACAATCTTATTCTTATATATTTCCTACATCATTTTGCAAATAGTAAGTGGTCAATAAAAAGTAAATTAAGGGGGATTCTTGGGTGGCGCAGCAGTTTAGCGCCTGCCTTTAGCCCAGGGCGCGATCCTGGAGACCCCGGATCGAATCCCACGTCAGGCTCCTGGTGCATGGAGTCTGCCTCTCTCTCTCTCTCTCTCTCTCTCTCTCTCTCTCTCTCTCTCTATCATAAATAAAAAAATTAGAAAAAAGTAAATTAAGGGAGTGACTTTTGTCAGTCTAGCCAGACAGCTGAAAAGAGATGTGGAACCCCTGCCAGGAGAAAGAAGGATGTAAGAAATCCCAGGAGGCTTTTAAATCATGGCATCAGTTCTGACTAGGGTCCCAGACTAACGCAGGTTGGGGGTGTGATGGGGGAGGGTGGTGAATATTCATCTAGACTAACCTGAACTTAGTTTCCTCATTTGTTCAGAGGTGTGCATTCAGACCAGTTTGACTTTCATCACTGAGATCTTTCAGAAAGATTTAAAGGAAGTGATCCTCTCATCAACTATGTTGAGCTGTATATTCCTATAACATACGTCTTTCTCTACCAGGGTCAAGGTTGTGGTGGAGACATAAAAAGGGGGCATCTAAGCAAATATTGACTAGTTACTGATTAGGTAAATAAAGTATTTGCTTAACAGTAATTACTAGTTTTGGTGGAGAAGCGGGGGCAAAAGTATACACATTTATGTAGGAGGGGGGCTCAATGACCTCAATTCTTGATCTAAATTAGAGATTACTTTTATACTTGTTCTGCTAGCTATTTTGTTTCAGTTTGAATTCTTATGCAATTTTGACAAATATTCTAAATGTGAAGAAAATGTGTCAATGATTAGTTTTCTTAGGAAAAAAATTACTTTTCAGTATTTTTGATGAAGACATGTATTATCAAAGTTATTTTTATGCATGTGTGTAATGAATATTAGTTACTATTTCTTATGTGAAAATTGTCCTACAAATAAATCAATTCCTCTATATATGACCTAGAAACAATATTATATATCAAAGGCAATTTTCAAAAATTAAAAATCCAATAATCCCACTATCCTAATACTTTTATTCATTATTCTTTATTGCCATGAAAAGTTGCATGCATATGAGAGTTTATATCATTAGTGTGTACAGTTTAAATAATAGTAACATTCATAAAGTAAACATGCATAAAACAAACAGATTCAAAACTAACATGTTACCAGTCCCAAGCCTCCCATGCATCTTTTTTCAATCCGATGCCCCCAAAGTATCTCAGATTGATATCCTGAGCTGAATAATAATCATCACCTTGCTTTGTCACTTAAAAATGTAGCTTAAAAACTCTTATATATGTATGTGTTGTTTAGTTTTGTTTCTTTTAACTTTATAAAAAGGGACTCAGACTATGTATAATCTTAATTTTAAGGTTTATTCATACTGATATAGGTATCTGTAGTTTATTCATTTTCACCAATAAATGTATCAGAATTTTTTAAAACTCCATTTTATTGTGTATGAGCGTTTGGATAGTTTATCCCTCTCTCTTTCTCTCTCTTCTTTTGTTTGTTTTGAACAGTTGAACAATACTCCCAAGAACATTCTTGTGCCTGCTTACTGGTGCTGGGCCACAGGGAATGAGAATGTTCAACTTCTTTAAATAAGTGGTTTTCCTAAGCAGAAACAATATAAATTAGCTAGTATGTAATTATAGTCCTTATTACTCCACATTCTTATCAATTAATCAAATATGAAATCAGATATTATTGAGGTTTTGATTTGCATTTTTATGATTACTAATGAGATTTGTTATATTTTCATATATTTATTGGTTGTTGCTATTTCCTTTTTTGGGGGAAATGCTTGTGTGACTTATTCTTGTTTTTCTAATGAGCTGACTTTCACATTTATTTTTAAGAGTTCTTTATATATTCTAAATCCTAACCCTTTGTCATTTATATTTGTTTCTTAAATCGTCACCTGGTTTGTGGTTCATCTTCCATTCTTTTTAGATGTCTACTGAATACAGGTGATTCTTTGAATGTGGCAGAGTTTATCAGTTTTCTTTTTATAGAATTTGGTTTTTGTGTTTTAACTAAGAAATCATTTCCTATTCTGAAGTAATAAAAATCTTTCAATAAGTTTTCTTTTTAAAAGGTATTGTCTTTCCTTCCACATTAATTGGCCAGGAACAGATTTTTTGTAGGACATGTGAAGAGATTTAAGTTTCATTTTTTTCCCCTTCATGGATTACCCATTAAATCAGTGCAATATATTGAATAGCCTATTTTTTGTCTACAAGTGTGCAATGCCACTTCTTTTATTATCAGGTTTTTATGTGTATGTATATCGGTTTTCAAGCTTTCTGGTCTCCCGTTTTTCTTTCTGCAAGCCTATATAATAACAGCTTAATTTTCATAGCTTTTAAATGAAATTCTGATGTGTCATCATCTAAGACCTCTGTTTCTTCTTCCTCCTCAGGACCATATAAGATTCTTTTGGTCCTGTTTTTCTTCATAAAAATTGACTTGATATATTATTTGGGAAGTAATTGAAATCTTTATGAGATTGTGTACTCTATCCTATACGTGACATATCTTTCCATTTAACTCTTCCTTATTTTTAAAAGTCTCATGCTTTTTTTAAAGAAAAGATTTATTTATTAATTTTAAAGAGAGATAATGAGTGTGCAAGGCATTGGGGCAAGGGAGAGAACACTCTAAAGCAGACTCCATGTTGAGTGCAAAGCCCAACAGGGGCCTCGATTTCAGGAGCCTGAGATCATGACCTGACAGTAAGTTGAGCCTGACACTGAACTGACTGTGCCACCCAGGCGCCTCTTATGCTTTCCTACATAAATCTTTCAGATTACTCTTAGGCTTAGGATTCTTACTTTTTTTTTTTGTTCCTTTAATACATGATACACTTTTTTAAAAAAATATTAATATAATTATTCTACATGTTTAATTTTGTTGTATAGCAATTTAATTAAATTTTGTGTATTAATATCATCTTCAGCAGTATTATGAAACTTGTTACTGATTCTAATAATTTGTCTGAAGATTCTTTAGGCCCATAAGTTTGGACCTTCGTGCCTTATATTTAACTTAACAAAACATACAGTCTGTCAATGTTTCAAGCCTCCCCCTGAATAGCACAAGGAATGCAGAATGAATTTGTTCCACTGTTACTCTCATATAGTCTGCTATTATTAGGTAATTTCTCAGTTTAAATTAGAGATTGAATTTATTGTTTAATTTGCCTTTTTTAATGCATTTGTTTGTCATTTTCTGAGTTCATCATGTTTTCTTGCTCTCAAACCTTCTTTGGATAAATTTTTTCCTATCTAAAATGCATTCTTTAAAAGGTCATTTTAAGGGCACCTCGATGGCTCAGTCGATTAAGTGAGGGACTCGTTTCAGCTCAGGTCATGGTGTTGAGTCATGGGATCAATCCCCACTCAGGGGGATCCCTGGGTGGCTCAGCGGTTTGGCGCCTCCCTTTGGCCCAGGGCTCGATCCTGGAGTCCCGGGATCGAGTCCCGCGTCCGGCTCCCGGCATGGAGCCTGCTTCTCCCTCCTCCTGAATCTCTGCCTCTCTTTCTCTCTATGCCTATCATAAATAAATAAATAAATCTTTAAAAAAAAAATCCCCACTCAGGATCTGTGCTGAATGTGGAATCGCGCTCTCTAAAATAAAAACAAACAAATAAATAAAATCTTTTAAAAAATAAACAAAAGCTCATTTTGTCAGTCTATTAATAGTATTCCTCTCAGTTTTTATCTGTCTAAATGTTTTTATTTTGCTCTTGTTCATGGAAGATACTTTCACTGGATATAGAATTCTGTGTCACCACATTTATTCTCCCATTCTGTTGAAGATATTCAACTTGCTACTATGGTTACTGAGAAGTCAGCCTTGGTCTAATCTCTTCTTGTAGGGAATCTGTTTCTCTGCTTGATTTTAAGAACTTCTCTTCATCTTTTATGTACTTCTGTTTTTACTATGAAGTTTTTAGTTGCGGATTCATTTTTCTTTATTCTACTCTGAATTTTTAAGATTTACTAAATTTGTGGGTTAGTATTTTTCATCAATTCTAGAAAGCTTTGCAATTTCAAAAATCTCTTCTTCTCATCCATTCTGTCATTCTCGAACATTAATTAGAATACATTAAATTTTCTCATCTTCTTTGTGTCTCTTAAATACTGTCACTTATTCCTCACATTTGCAAGAATCTGTGTAATTTCTCAGATCTTTGTTCCAGTATTTATTTAATCTGATATTTGGTGTGGTTTAATTATTATAACAAAAGTTCTGTATCTCAATTCAGTGAAATTATATTACTACCTGCTCATTCTTCTCAATTATCCTTTTTCCACTTATGTAAACATATAAACACACATGCATAATGAAGTGTGAGCTCAGAATCCTTGGAACTACATTGAGACCTATGTTTAAAGTCCAAGGTGTACACAGTCATACTTCCCAGGTTTGGGGGGAACACTGCCAAACAGGACTCTTTAACCACATTTTTAGCTTGAGGGGCTTTGGGCTAGTTGATATTATGAATATAGGTCCAAACCCCATGTGAATGGGAGACATTTTCTTTCCATTTCGTTCAGATATGACACCCTTTCAGGAAGGTATTCCCATTAATTTTCTCTGTTGGATGACTTTTTCTACTTACCCAACTAATGTCTCACCCTGAAAAGCAGTTCCAATATTTTGTGGGATTTTTTAAAGCTCAGTTTTAACTTTCTAGTTAGTGTTAAAGATGCTATATCTCCTGCTCCAGACATGTATGCAGCCAATTAAAAATCAAGAATTAAGGAGCACGCATATAAGGAGATATTCTAAGGAAAACCTTTGATCACATAGTTTTGTAACTTTTCTAGAATCACATTTTCTAATCATTTGAGGCTCCTGAAGAATTCCTTTATTTTATATCTGTGCACCTATGAAATTATATATGTGTGTGTGTATGTGTGAATATGTATATATATATATATATATTTGAAAATATATTTAGTCTTTCTTGCTTAGGTCTTAATTTTTAAAAAGCTTTCAATGAATTTCTCACCTGTGGTCTTTCTGGGAATAACTTTTATTTTTTCTCTTTTCTTTTTAGGTCTTTATCCACCTCTAGACATACTTTTAAAATTTATAAATGACAATATATATGTAACTATACAGTAACTTGAATATTCATCATATAGATCATATCACTTGTATGAGTTCCCAGAGAATCTGGCAAATATGCAACTCTTATGTAGAAACTAGCTATTACATATAACATTATAAAGTTAGTAATTTAGAGAAGATGTAAGTGAGATCATCCAATATTTGTCTTCCTCTTTCTGACATTTCACTTAAGATAATGCCTTCAAGATCCGTCTATGTTGTCACAAATGGTAGGATTTCCTCACTTTTTATGCTGAATAATATTCCATTATATAGATATAGATGTATCACAACTTCTTTTTCCACACATCCATCAATTAACACTTAGGCTGTTTCCATGTCTTAGCTACTTGTGAATAATCTTACTATGAATACGGGGGTTCAGATAGGTTTTCAAGTTCCTTTGGATATATTGGTGGTGGAATTGTTGGATCATATGATAATTTACTTTTAATTACTTAAGGCTCCCCCATAGTGTTTTCCATTGTGGCTGTACCAATTTACAATCCCACCAATAATACACAAGGGTTACCCTTTCTCCACATATATACTAGCATTTGTTATCTCTTGCTTTTTTGATGTTGGTCATCCTAAAAGGTTTAAGATAGCATCTTACTTTGACTTTAATTTGCTTTTCCATAAGACTAGTGATGTTGAGCATCTTGTTATGTACCTATTTGCCTTTTGTATATTTTATTTAGAATGTCTATTCATGTCCTTTGCCTATTTTGAATTGTATTATTATTATTTTTGCCATGAGTTGTATGAGTTCTTTATATGTTTGGATATTAACCCCCATCAGTTCTGGTTTGCAAATATTTTTCCCTTCAGGAAGCATTGGTGTTTGTAAGATAAGAGATGGTCTTGATATCACATATTTCAATAAACTAAATGTTGTAAGTGTATATCTTTCCATAAAATTTCAAGTGGTTACATTTTTATAAGGGTCAAGAATCAAAATTTGAACTAGAATTCAAAGTTATAGGGTAGGTGTTAAAGGTAGAATATAGGAAAAACCAGTATTTAAAAATAACAATATATATTATGTCAGATTCTAAATTGCTTAGTTGATAAAAATAGAAAATTAAATTTAAAAATTCAATATTGAGTAACCTATTTCCTTATGGGTAAATTTAGTGCTTTCAGATCATAAAGAAACAAAAAATTGGGTTACATTATATTGGTTTTTGTTGTATTAATTGCAAGGAAGGTTCTTGGAAGTACAACATTAGCAAATGGGTGTTAAAAGGACTATAGAATAGACGGTAGGAATACATGCTTCTGAAATGCTCACTAGGTTATGTCAAAAATTAAAAAAACCAACCCACTAGATGTGGTTATTTGACAGTATGACTAATTTAAACCAATGCCATTATGTCAATCTTCTTGCACTTAATTCTTCATGGTGATCCTCTGTTACTTGACTTTTGAGTGTTTGTTGACTCTGGCATCATTCAGGTATCATACAATTATAACATAACATGATAAATGATATGATATAATATGAGATGTATCATGATATGATACAATACAAACTTTAAATAATACACCTAGCAAGTTGAATAGACTTGTCATGTACACAGAAGTGTACTGTCAATGAAAAATCCACATGATTTTGTACTCTATCTTTTAATGAAGGGAAGATTATTGGATATGAAGAATTTCAAAAGTATAACAGAGAGCAGGAGTTGCCACAAATGATTTATAAACACATTGACATTGCCCTCTTTGAGTCTTATGAAATCATACTGTTGGATCAATTCCAAAAGCTACAAGGGAAGCTCTGTGTATATAAGTTGCTGGGGTTCACTCTGTCAACACTATCTATATCTTACTTTTTCTTAAAAATGTCATGACAGTTTCAATGGTTATTTTTAATATAGGTAATAAATAGTTATATCTTCCATTATCCATGGAAAGATTGATTATAGATTCTTTCAGAATCCAGAGAAGATCATTTTGAAGAGATATGAAAAAAAATTAAGGTGCTTTGCCAGCCTTGTTTTTATTTTTTATTTTATATTTTTTTATTTTTTCATGATACTTGCCTCTTTCTTACCATGAATGCTCTTACCATGAATGCTATTGACTGTGACAATTTTTAGACTATAGCTATAGTTAAGTTAATGGCTATACAAAATAAATAAGTAAATAAAATGTCATGGAAATTTAAGAGAAAGGTCTAATCGTTGTTTGTAATAAAATGGTGAAAGTTATATTTTAAAATTCTTCTTACTCAATTTATGTAGTCATTTCACTACATAAATTGAAAGAATAAGTATGTAGTGTATCCAAGACTTATCTGGCATACATTTTCTCATGTATTTCTGAAATACATAATTTAGAGAATTACTGGAATCCATGAGTCTTAAAGGGAAAAAAAAAAGGAGATGGAAAGTTCAGGAGGGTAGTCGCCTACTGAAAGTTTATTTGGCACTATTATCATTACTGAAATTAGCATATTATATTATTACATGTCTTCCATAGCAAGATTGGCACCATGTTCATCAACAGTATTTAAAGAGGGCCAGGAACCTGCCTCTTATAATTGTTCTCATATTCTAGACAGAAAACACTCTTTCTTAAGATGTTCCAGCAGCAGTGCACGTACAAACACAGAAGGATTAACAAAACTGCTGCACTGTATCAGTGTCCTCACTCTACTTCCAGTAATCCCAGGAGTGTCCCTTGGCCTCTCTAAGTACCTGCGAGTCTTAAAAGTCACTGCTACACCACACTAACTCAAGGAATCTGGGAAGAAATCTTCTAAATCTCTTTTCTTCCAAAACCCTAAGCACAAAAAAGATTCTCCAAATAAAATTTGCCACGAAAATAAGAAATACTTTACAATTCTCTTTCAAAATCAAAATAAAGCAACTATTGTATGGTTTTTCATCATACCCAACAATATTTTTGTATTTTTCAGGTAAATTATTATTTTTTAAAGATTTTATTTATTCATGAGACACACACAGAGAGAGAGAGAGAGAGAGAGGCAGAGACACAGGCAGAGGGAGAAGCAGCCCCCATGCAGGGAGCCTGATGCAGGACTCTATCCTGGGACTCCAGGATCATGCGCTGGACTGAAGGCAGGCGCTAAACCACTGAGCCACCCAGGGATCCCAATTTTTCAGGTAAATTAAAACCATAACATTTAAATAAGTTTGTAAAGATTTGGGGAACTTCTTCAAACTTAGTCATCTGTATTGAGTAAAAATAAGTGACTATTACAAAGAAGTAAAAATGAAGGAGGCTTTTTTTCTGTTTATTAACAGAGAAATACAATAGCCACCAGGTTTCAGACAAATCAGTTACCTGTTGTCCACCTCATTAGCAGTGACATTCAGGAGAAAAGAAAATGAATAACACTCTAAAAGAATTGGGAAATTAAAATCAAGATTATATAAGCCAAAGGAGATGTTGACAGAATAAGAAGGCAGAAGAAAAATGTAGGGCAGCCCCAGTGGCTCAGCAGTTTAGCACTGCCTACAGCCCAGGGTGTGATCCTGGAGACCCGGAATCAAGTCCCATGTCGGGCTCTCTGCAGGGAGCCTGCTTCTCTCTCTGCCTGTGTCTCTGCCTCTCTCTCTCTGTACCTCTCATGGATAAATAAATAAAATCTTTAAAAAAGAAGAAGAAAAAAAATGTAGAGTACATAGTAAAATTGCCAGGGAGAGAACAAAAGTTCACAACTTGACTTCGACAACTATATTTCAAAATTTGCAGATTTCTTGACTGTGCCAGAAATGGTCAATTTCATCTTTAATAATTCTTCTCTATATTTTTCCTAAGAATAGCTGTGACTATAGAAATCCTAATAGAGCCTAGCTTGCCAAGCCTTCCTTCCCAGATAGGTGGAATCATGTGACTTGGTTCTGGCCAATGTAAAATGTTCTATGGCAGTTTCTAAAAATCTTTCTAAAGACATTATAAAAGAGTCTCTTCCTCTGATTCTCCATTCATTCAGTCAGCTGTCAGAAAAGCATATGTCAACACATGGACCTTGAGGTCAAAGTTGTGCAGCATAGAACAGCAATAATAGAGGGAGCTGACATTAACAAAAACACATTAGTCCTAAATCATCCACCTTGATTTTTAGGCAAAAAGCAATGAAATTTCATCTTGTTGAAACTACCTCTATATGGGGGATTTAGGTTTTCTGACCTTCATCCTATTGCATACAGAGACAGAATTCAGCAAATAAAAATACTGCTATTCTTGCTGCACGTGTATATCAGTTAGCATTTTATATACAGATAGAGCTGTAGTCCTATATATTTGATATATATAGCTGATGTATATATTAATATACAGCTATATATATTGATATACATCAGATAAATATATATGTATATTGATATACATCAATATCTGATGTATATATTGATATACATTTGATGTTATTTTTGACATACATTTGATGTATATCAAATTTTTTAAGTAATCTTTACTTTTCACTACATTTCTACGGTCAGTAGATAACAGAATATCAACAGGATGAACGAAGAGAAGAGACAAGGGACTTTGTTAATATTTTAGTTCATTTCCTTCTAGTCTTTCTTCCAGAATCTAGGCTTTTGGTCACATAAACATAATAACGTTTATGCAACTTTTTACTTTTCTACAATATTACATAGTGTTAATTCATAATTTTTAATGACTGTAGATTGTTAAGTATATGGCAAATACACTTGATGGTTATAGACTGTGAAGCTGGGAACTAAGAACAGCTTTGTTAGGCAACTAACTCAATGATTAGATTCAGAGGTAGGCACTAGAAAGCTATAATTTAAGAAAGAACTCACTGAAATAACTTAAGGCCCAAGAAGCAGAGAAAACTGAAGATGAGTCCATAGATAAGGACTGAATCCAAGGCCAAAGAAAGTAAAGATACCAAATACCAACTCTGTAAGGCCAAATGCAGGACAGACAGTCTGGTCACAGCTGAGAGCTCACAGCTCAAGGGCAACATCCTAACAGCACAGTACCCAAAAATGTGTATGTGTTTTTATGTGTGTATGTACAAAGATGGAGAGAATAGGGCCTTGGCATTTCAGTAGGTTGTTCTTACTTAATTAGTTGTGGTAGGCAGAGTTAATTAAAGTGATCCTTAATAAACCAATGTCACAAAATAAACACACTGCTGTACACACACACACACACACACCAATTTTTGATATTACTTCCATAAATCACTTAAGAGAAGTGGAATTAGTGGTCCACATTCCATTTTATGTTTTTGTTAAATCTCTTTATAAAATTTTCTTAATCACTTTCCATGAAAGTTCTATCCTGTAAGACTGCCACCAGTAATCTTTAATCCCAGTGGGTATTATCAAATAATTAAAAGGAAAAAAATATTTATTTCACAAATGATAAAATCACTGTTATTCTGGTTTACATTTCTTAGATTAACACAGAAGGTAGACCTTTTCACTGCAGAGGGTAGACTGGATTAGAGAAAAAAATAGAAATGAGTGACCAGCTGGAAGGCTGTTGGATCAGCCAAGGAGGGAAGGCCTGAGGTCCTCGACCATACTGTGGCCCTGGTTAAAATGTTAAAAGGAACATTCAAAGAGGTATTTTCTCTTTCTTAGACAAGTTATTTACAACCTTTTCCCACAAGAACAGGCCTGGGGCATATAACAAAATCCCTTTGGTAATGGCTAGTGACAACAGTGATGTAGGTGGGATGAGGGAGGTTAATGTTCTTACATTTTTGTTGCCCTGGGTTTTCTTAGGCCCACACCTGGGGAACCCACTACCACTCCCTTCAGAAGAATTGCCTCAGCCTCCCCTCAACAACTGTCTGAGCTAGATTGACAGGAGCAATTCGATATTTGAAATCAGACTAGGGCCGGAAATTAAAATAATTCAATTTTAATAGAAAAAAAACATTTGTGTATTCCTAATAAATTTTGGGTCAAACGACACTGATGATTGACTCTGAGCTTTTCAAAGAGCAGGTGCCAAAAATCCTTTTTGGAAGTATTATCAGTGTAAGTTATAAGCAAATTATACTTGGATACTAAATCAACATCATATGGGTAGAGAAAGCTGGAAATATTAACAGAAGTCTGAAAACTGGAATAGACTAATTTTTCAGAAGTACAAGTGTATTTCCCAATGGAACAATAAAAATGACTATTCTTTTCCCAAATATTAAGTATTCACACTTAGTTAAGCATGTAATAATAGTGGTAGGGCTGGTGAAAAAGCAGGTGCCATGAGATCTTATTAAAATAGTAACCGAGCTATATTGGAAGTCTGACTTACAGGTACCAGATTTTGGACTAAGTGTTTATATTACTTTTCTCATGGACATTAAGATGGTCCATGGATATTGGTACTTCCATTCCAGCCAGTGAGCCATGGATCTTTCCAAAATGACAGCTATGCAGCATGCAATTGTCTGTTTCCACCATAAGGTTAAGATTAGTTCTAGCAAACCTTTAAGCACAAGGGAGATCTTAAAAGATCCTTATCTGCTATAAAATTCTAAAAGGGCTTAATCATGGTCTGTGACTCATATTAATAGCATTTTATGAGTCTCATTGAAAGCTCCTTCTGTGTCTTTGGGAAAGATTTAGTTTAAAAAAAAAAACACCTCATTTCTCTGAGGGATATTACTTGTCAGGCCATTGAAATCCAAAGTCATTGCTAAGGACAGATACATTTTCTTAGACTTAGCAAATTAATGGTTAAAATAAGTTCATAATTAATAATAAAAAACGATGCTAAATTCTCTATTTTAGAGCTCATTAGAGAGATTTTTAATTGAATGAAACTTGTTTTTTTTTTTTATTTTGTAGGGGTTTTTTAATAAGGTAAATGTTTCAAAGTAGCATAACTTTTATTAACATGTATGCAGTTTCTAAGTGATGTTTGAAAACAGAAATAGTTTTTTTAATAAAGCAAAGTATAACCATTAAAGTTTAATTTTCAAAGAAACAAAATCATTCCTGGCAGGCAAATATTATGGGAATCTATGCCAAAGATTCTATATAACTCATAAGTTAATGAGGGGAGCAGTGATATTGTGATCAGTTCAAGGAGAATTTAAGAAGGGTATTTATAGGTAATTTAACAAAGAAATGTCAAGGCAGCATACAAACTGGTTAATTAGATACAAACCGGTTAGTATCTAACAGGCCATCAGTCTTTATGGCTATCTGTTCCACCAGAGATTATTTGCATCTCTGCTGGAGAAAATCCACAAGTTAGCAAGCAAAATCTAGGACCTTTAATGAAGAGTAAATAGTGAGCTGAACCAAATTCATCCCTAGACAATGCTTGGGTAGCTGTTGTTTCGTGCAATATGTGAAGAGTGTGTTGTTCATCCTTTTGCTTTTCTTCAAAGTTTTGAATAATTTTTCTGGCAACAAAATGCATAAATTCAAATGTATGTGGAGATGCATTTATTTAACTATTCAAAATTATACATCATGTGTCTACTTTTCAACTCAACATAGGTTGAAAATGTAAATAAGAAATTTATCCTATCTTCAAGTAGTTTGTTTATAGCATGAAAGGGAAATACAAAGGTATTGGAATGTATTATGATAAACACAATAAAAGAGATATATATGTTAGTGATGGCTGGATTCTGAGGTGGGCCAGCACTTCAGGTTTCAATAATCAGGGAGATTCCTTAAAGGCATGACATGAGCTATAGTGCATTGAAGAACAGATAATATATATGAAACTTCTGGAATCTAATAAAGAGAAAATATACCTCCATCTCTCTTAACTTACTTTGTGGTGCATTTCCTTCTCTCTTCATTTCTACATGGGGAATTTCCTAAGTGTTAGCATAATACATGCAACATTGCAACCTGCTTGTTCTCTTGTGTGTATGGTAAGCCATTTTCTATAGGTATGTTAAGTTTGGATGGAAGAAAATAGCGTAGTAAGTTTCATAAATGGAGTTTCATTAAATGTAGGCTACAGACTACCTGAATCAGAATTAAGAGACTTGTTTAAAAGCAGGTTCCTGAAAGCACTTGCCCATGACCATCTTGCTTTGTCTTGTACCTGTAACTCCTGTGGATAGCCTGGCACAAAATGATACTCAAGCAGTTGCTTACTAAGCTGAACTTCAGGAGCTAGAACAGTAACAGATGGTTCGCTAGAGATTAGGGGTTAGAGATCACCAAAAGTGTGCCAGTCAGTAAACCAAGGAGAAGAGGAATGCAAAAGTATCAAAGGCATCTCAGTCATGGGCGGGCAGTGATTTTTTAATGTAACCACAATAAACTCAGTTTATAATGAGCAGAAGCAATCATTTTTTAAAAGGGGCTTTATCAAATGCTTTCTAACCTGTGGAATACAGTTAATTGATTATATTCATTGTTCCAAAATAGCATACTTCTGTCTAGTAATAACTCTCAAATTGTTGGGGAAATATAATTAAAAGCAAAATCTTCTCCCAATTCAGAAATCCTTTCCACAAACACATTATAAGAAAACAAACCAGTTCTATTATTGAATAAGCATTACACCATAATGTGATACAAACCATAGGCAATCTACTACAGGAATACAAGAATAGAAAGAAATCTCACTTTTTTTATAAAGCCAAGTAGATACAATCCATCCCACATATGTTTCCAAGATAAACGATAACTAGTCCTCAAGTAAGAGGAATTGACAGCATCATTTGTCACACACAGTTTATCCTAAATTTTATCTGGCTATTGGGGTGACTGTCCATGTTGCCTAATTTGCTTTATCCAGAGGAAAAAAAGACTTCTCATATTTTTTTGAGTGTAAGTAGTTTTGCATCTTGGAGTGAGACACCCACCAAATTTACACTCCTACCTTCCCACAGAAACTAGACAGGCGTGCCCTCTCCCCTGATGTTTACATTTCCCGGACATGACTCCCAGGTCCTTGAGAAAGACATACCTGGGGCATAAAGCTGACAAAAGGCCTATCCAGTCTTCAAAAGGATATATATCGCAAAGAGAGGAGAAAGTATTTGGAATTACACATTTTCCCTGTAAATACTCTGAGAAAAAGAGGGGAAGGTAATCCTTATTTTCACTAGGAAGAAGTTAGCCTTTTATTTTTAATTTATGTTTGTCCCTATGCTGTAGAAGGTAAACCACTGGGAGAAATACTGTGTGACCTTATAAGACAGAAGACAAAAGTTAGAACCACTGTCTTCATCTAGATAAGTCTCTGTGGTTGGTTTGTATTAAATAACCATGATACATTCTATATAAAATGAAATATTCACTCAGCAAATGTTTGAAATGAAGGTACCTTTCTCGGGAAAAACTATGATAGTTATGATTTATTTACTCTCTGTCTCTGCTGCACTAAAAACCATCATATATGAATTGCCATAACTGTCATTTCACTGGAACAAAATAACACTTTTATCCTATTTTTAAAAGATACTGAAGGAAAAATTATAGTAAATGTAATTTTTTCAATGTTTCAGCTGTTTTCATGCTACAAATTACTCAATAATAGCCTATGTTTATCAGGTATATTTCTTTTGCAAGGGCTTTATCTTACATCTTTAGAAACACCAGATTTTGTGGTATTTATTTTTGGAGTCCTTACCTTATGCAGGTATTCAAAGCCTATAAGGAATATCTTCTAGTTTTGATAATTGAATTATAAATCTCTGTAATTACTGCAGGACTTCTTAGTGGATAGAGAAAACTATTTACAAGTAATTTATTAGTAGTATGTTTAAGTACTAACTGTAGTTTCTGGGAGGGAAACATATTTAAATAGAGAAATATTCAAAATAGAGCAAAACTCAGGTCAGGCAGACATTTTTACCTCATTGGCAACAGGTAGACACCAACCAGGCACTGTGTAATCAATTGAGAAGGCAGTGACACATGTACAGGACATGTCAATATGATTTATTGTATGGAATTGTAGCCAGTTTGTGGTAAATAAGGGTAGCAAATGTGGTTTAGATTTTCTACTACATGAGAAATTCACTTACCAATTGACATATAAGGTATTACCCATGTGAAATATAATTTGATCAGTAGTCTAGAACTTGGTCTATGTTACCCTTGCCTAGCAATAGTAATTACAGTAATATTAAGGAAATGAAGGATATACAGCTTCTACTACTGTTCTTTGAAAGGATGATGGATAGAGATTTGGATTTTTTTTTTTAAGATTCTATTTATTTATTCATGAGAGACACAGAGAGAGAGAGAGAGAAGCAGAGACATAGGCAGGGGGAGAAGCAGGCTCCAAGCAGGGAGCCTGACATGGAACTCGATCCTGGGTCTCCAGGATCAGGCCCTGGGCTGAAGGCAGCGCTAAACCACCAAGCCACCCGGGCTGCCCTAGATCTTAGATTTCATTTCCCCACATCCACAACCAACAGCAGTTAGTGAGATATATTCTAATATTCCATTGGCATCAACTCTGATCCTAAAGGTGAATCAGAACTGAGAAGCGATTTACCCTCTGCCATCACATACTGTTGGGAAAGTAGGAAAATGCTTATAATGTACAGATTTGCCTTCAAAAGCTACAGCTTTTTTATTTTATTTTTTTTATGATAGAGAGAGAGAGAGAGAGAGAGAGAGAGAGAGAGAGAGGGGGGGCAGAGCACAGGCAGAGGGAGAAGCAGGCTCCATGCACCAGGAGCCCGATATGGGATTCGATCTTGGGTCTCCAGGATCGCGCCCTGGGCCAAAGGCAGGCGCCAAACCGCTGTGCCACCCAGGGATCCCCGAGCTACAGCTTTTTTGAATGATTTTTATTTGTGTAGGTTCATGTCAATCATATTTATTTTAAGAGGACATCTATAAAATCCAAAATTCCCAAAGAAAATATATCATGACATATATCATTATTAGATAAGCACTAAATAATTAAAATTCCTAGGGTTTCCCTTGGTCATTGTAAAGTAAATTTTCTCTTTCTGAGCATGCAATATTTATGTAAACCAGCCTGTAGGGGAAACGAATGCAGAGCAGATACAATTTCTAAAGTAGGGATATTGAGCTTTGTTGATTAATTTAATGAGCAAAACTTGACTGAAAAAAGACCATGTTCAAGGCAGTATAGAATAAAATGCTGGAAATAAGACACAAATGAGAGCTGAGGAAGATAAATACTCAAGTAAAATATATAGCAGAATATTAAGTATAATGAGAAAGTAGTTTTACATGATTTCAGAAGGAGAGAGAAATGGAATGTCAAGAAGGATATACAGAAGCTATCTGTTCCTTTATTTAACCATAAATTATTTTTATTTATATACTTACTTATTTACTTCTTTATTCTTTGAGTTTCTACTTTGTCCCAGGCACTATTCTAAGTCTCTGGGGTTAAACTAGGGAATGAGACAAAGTTTCCACTTTGATGAGATTTCCATGTTACCTATGGACAGAAGCCCTAAGAAAAGAATGGAATATCACCAAGTGCAAGTGAAGTGAAATGAGTCTAGGCAGTAGGATATCACAAGGATCATGACAAGAATGAGAGAATAGGAATGATAAAGGAACATATCTGGCTGCAATATAAGGCACATATAAGAATTAGTGGAATATGTGGTAGGAAGAAACCAAAATACCATCTTAGAAATTGTACTAAAGATTAAAAGGAAAGTGGTTTTGAAGGTTTTTGAAAAGAGAAACACCAGAACAGACTGTGCTTGGAAGATTAAATGTGCAGGATAAGTTAAAGAGGTGGGGCCAGACTGGGTGATACCAGTTAAGAGATCATTTTTACAGTCTTAGTGAAAGGTAATAAAGTATCTGAAGTCATGGAATAGATTTTGAGAATATGGTATCTGGGGCCTTTACAATGTATTTGTTTTTGTCTGAAAGATTGAACTCTATTTTCATTAGACATCCAGAAATAGAATCACAAAGTAAATACAGCATGATCCTATTCCTTCATCACCCTACCCAAAGGCAATACAATAAACTGGAAAACAGTTCAAATTTTAAAATAGTGTGAATATTAACAATGATTCAATTCTCATTATCTTAAACAAAAAAGATTGCCATATTAAGCATTTAACAGAAATTCAAACAAAGAATCAGGGGTTCATTCAATAAAAAGAGAGGTAAAAAATATCAAACGCGATAGATCAAATGATAATTAGGTACATTAACAATTATATTTTTAAGAGGAGCCTGGACAGCTCAGTTAAATATCCTACTCTTGATTCCAGCTCAGGTCATGATCTCAGGGTCATGGGATGGAGCCCTGTGGTCTGAGGGGCTCCACACTCAGCCGGGAGTCTGCTTGAGATTCTCTCTCCATCAGCCCCTCTGCCTCCCTCCCGCCTGCATACTCTCTCCCTTAAACAAATAAATTTTCTAAAAAAATTATATTTCTAAGACTAAATCCTGGGATTTTTAATAAAATGTAGATTAGTGGTTTTTTATACTTGAAATACCTCTTAAAAGAAATTAATCCAAATAAGCTTTCTGTGAGCACGTGGGAAAAAAATGGCCTACCAATGTCTGATATGAAGATGCTTATCACATGAAGAAATCAATAATAATGTGCATTTTTAAAGATATAATTCACATACCATACCCTAAATCCCCTTAAAGTCAGTGGTTTTTGGTATATTTATAGTTGTGTAGCCAACACCAGAAACTAATTCTAGAACATCTTTATCATTCCAAAAAGAAACTATGCCAATTATCACTCATGCTCCATTCTGCTCTCGCTTCAGACCCTGTCCAATGCTGGTCTACTCTCAGGCTGTGTGGATTTGCTTATTCTGGATATCTCATAAAACTGGAATGCTCTCTGTGGGCTTTCGTGTCTGGTTTCTTCCACTTAGCATAAAGTATCAAGGTTCACCTATGTTGTAGCTTGTGTGAGGACTTCATTCCTTCTTATGGCTGAAGTATATTCCTTCGTATGAGTACACTACATTTGATTTACTCATTTATCAGTTGATGGAAATTTGGGTTGTTTCCACTTTTTGGACATTACTAATTATGTGAGTATGAACACTTGTGTACAAGTTTCTGTGTGGATATATTTTCAGTTCTCTGGGTCTATGCCTAGGAATGGAATTGCCAGGTCATATTATAACTGTGTTTAACTCTTTGTGGATCTGCTTGGCTGTTTTCCAAAGCAACGTGCCATTTCCTATTCCCACCGGCAATGTATGAGGGTTTCAGTCACTCCATCCTCTCGCCAGCTCTTATTATAGTCTGTCTGATACATGTATTTTGTCAGCAAATGTAGAAGCATGCTGATGCAGTTGCACACTGGAGTCTTCTCAGCTCTTTGGACATGTGGAACACAACTACTCGGTCAGTACGAGGAAGCATTCAGAATCTCTCCCCTCTTTACTGTGAAATTTGGGTCACACACGCAAAGGGAGTATAGACTGCATTACTCACAACAAGTTTTGAATGTGAACGTTTGTGTCTCATTGAATAATGAAAACATGTCTCACACAGCTAGGATGCCAGGCCCTGTCAGCCTACACAGAGGTAACCAATTTTGCTCTTCAGTATGTATGTCACTGTAATACTGCATAAGTAATAGCTATTAGATTCACATGCTAAACTGGCGTTCTGACCTTGTTTTGTCAGAGGTGGCAGCACAAAAAAACCTTAGCAGCTTTCAGATTGGGTAGCTAGGTAAACATTGCTTTCAGTTCAGATCCAGCAGGAAAGCAATAAGGCAGCAATTTCAGATGTCATAGAAGCCAAGAACACATAGGGCGAGGTGCATTTTCTTTACACAGCTAAGAATATAAAGGACAGACATTCTTCATCTGCCAGTGCATGGAGGGAGGAACAAAAATGGGTTAGCATTGTTTAAAGCTCATAAACTGCAACCATAAATCAGCAAATTAGCTAATGATTGCCTCTGGGTAGTGATACATGATGAAAAACAAATGAGGAAAGGTACTCAAGCATTGCACTTCGTAGCTACTGAAAAAATTAAAGTTCCATCTTCATAAAAAAACTGTTTAAGGGATGTTATAAAGGGTTGTGCCCTGGTAGCAGAACAATTACTGCTTCAAATGAGTATGTTTTATAATAAATGCAACCATATCAACTGTGCTTTTCCGTGCTAACTGTTGTAAATGATTCATACTGTTCCCAGGAAGATGTAAGTGTGGGGCTCATGTGGGAAGATGCAGTCAATCCTGTCTCCGCAGAGTGCGTGGAAATAACGAGTATTTGATCCATAATACCGAGACCAGGGCCATGTCACCAGTAAGGACCCAATAAATATTTATTAATGAGGTTGCTTATAAAATCAGAGAGTAACATTAATCTTTGTAAAGCCAAATTAATCTTCTGGATCTTGTTTACTTTCTATATCTACTTTGCTGCTTTATTTTAAACATAATGATGAAATTTTAAGAAGCTGAATTATTTTCCATTACAAATATATTCAAGAAATATTTACTGAATGTTCTCCACATGTAAAGCACTTAAGTAGGAGAGGAGGACAATTTAAAGTCATGAGGCCAACCTTAAAAGGGCTGACAATCTAGTAACCATGCAAAACAATACCTAGCACTTTTATTTTATTACCTATCTTCAGAGTATTTAAATAGCAGCAAGGGACAGTACACTGTAAAGAATGCTTAAAAGGAGACAAGTAGGTCCCAGTTAGAGTTTATTAGATGCTTGGTTTACCTTCAAAATAAGCAAACTACCTTTTCTTTTGATTAGTTCTAGCAGAGCTCAAATGCCTTGAGATTTCAGGACCTTGAGTTGTTTTAAGGGCTACTCCAAGGCTACAAATTCAGATTTATTTTGATAAAAATTTTAATGGTCACATTTATTTCCAGAACTTATTAAACACATGTATAAAACAGATGGCCCCTAGTCATTGGCCTGCAGGTCTTGGATTCAGTGTATAAAGACGGTTTTCTATGTTATCAGGGGATGAAAGATCAGAGGGTGGAGTTAGGGAGCTACTTTATCCTCCCACAGAGCAGCATGGTGAGAATTACAGTTCTGCCTTCAAACCTCAGCCTAATGAGCTCAAGCGAGATGCCGACATTAAGGACTTGCTTTGGAATGAAGCCGGCACAGAAGTCACCCATTATGCCCAGCATTACCATGTGCCATCGCGTATGCCAGTTTTAATGAGAAGGTGACTTTTCCCTTTGTGTCAGTAGCTACCCAGATTTGTTTTTGTCTCCATTGTTGCCCAGAATTCCTAAGAGAAAGCCAGTTTAGCCTAAGTTGGTTAGAATCAGGTAATATGATTTATTATCATATCTTCTTCTTGTTGCAGAGACTGTAACCTTCAAATTGTTCCTCTTTTTTCTTTTTTGGTTTTGTGTTTGTTTTTAGCAAGCACTGGTCCAAAGGACTGGAAGTAACATTAAGTACTATGTGTTACATCAATTATTAAGAAAATATGCTGTTATTAAAGGTACTAAGTTATGTGTTACGGTTGGAATATATAGACTGAGATGTTGCAAGCAACCAAACAAAATTATATTTAGGTTACCACATTTATAATGTCAGAAGTCATTATTTTTGAGAATGTAAAAAAAAAAGAAAAAGATCCTTTGCTACTAGTATGACACAGGCAAACATCTTGCTTAAATTAAGGCACAGACATTATGTGGATATTTTCATTCTAAAATAAATATTTGCTCTAATGAGAGAAGAAATGCATTAATCATGAAGTTCTACACTCCTTTGCTCCTCCATCTTTCTTTATCATCTGTTCTTACTTCCTTCTTTCAATACCCAGATGATATGCAGGCAGGCAGTATTTTTGCTTCTTTCTCATCCAAAACACATGTATTCTTGCCCTTTCAGCCAATTTTCAATAACTTATTAACATCAGTTCTTTTTACGTCTTTACTTTCTTATTTTACAAATCATTTTAATTTTACTATTCTAGTAAAACCCAAAACATAAAATTGTTTTGTTTGTTTTGTTTTTAAGATTTTATTTACTTACTCATGAAAGACACAGAGAAAGAGAGGCAGAGACACAGGCAGAGGGAGAAGCAGGCTCCATGCAGGAAGCCCGATGTGGGACTCGATCCTGGGACCCGGGGACCACACCCTAAACCAAAGGGAGATGCTCAACTGCTGAGCCACCCAGGCGTCCCCTAAAATTGTTAAAAAGACTTAGAAAGTTTATTAACTTGTCCAGTCTCACAGAGAAAATAAATAACCAAGCTGAGATTTAAACCTAGCCAACAATGGACCCTGTACAATTGACTATTAGGCACTTCCAACTCTTTAGAGATTAACCTTGCATACTACCCATTCATCCACCTGTCCATCTCTTCAATCATTTATTCACTCTTTAACAATGTTTATTATTTAGTGGTTTGCTACTAACTGTCCCTTTGCTAGACACGGGGTATTCAATGCAATACAACTAGAGACAATCGTGAAGTACGGTAGGGTGATAAGGAGATTACACAGTAATAAGTACATAACTACACATTATAATCTAATTGGAGTAAGAAAAGTAGATGTTGCCATGAGACAGTATGAGTGAGTATTTTAGATTGGGGGCTCACAGAAATTTTTTGTTTTGTTTTTTTTTTTACTGTGGAAAAGACTTTACTATGAGATCTCGAGGGTGCCAGTTATAGCAAAGGGAACAGCATTCCAGCCCAAATAAAGGCATCAGCAAAATCCCTCAGGTGGGCAAAGAGTTGGCCTATCAAAAGAAATCTAGAGTTACTGGAACACTGTAGGAGGGTGGTGAAAAGTGACTTTGGAGAGGCAGTCAAGGCTCCTTGAGCCAGCAATTTTTACTCATGTTGAGTATTTTTTTAACCTTATGCAATAAGAAATCTTTGAGCTTTTATACAAGAGAATATTTGGATTTTTAAAAGATCACCCTAATTGCAATATAGAAAATGAATTGGAGATAAGCAAGTGAAGAAATAAGAACCTGTTATAAATCCATTATTTAGTTCAAGTGAAAAATGATACTGACTTGGCTTCCTGCCGTGATGATAGGATGGAGAAAATCAAATGGATTCAGATATATTTCTGTTTACAAACAGTTCTGGAGCCTGAATAAATCACACATCATCCTGAGCTTTATTTTTTATTTTTTAAGATTTTATTTATTTACTTGAGAGGGAGAGAGAGAGCAAGTACACAAGAAGAGAGAGGGGCAGAGGAAAAGAGAGAATCTCAAGCAGACTCCCTGCTAAGCTTGGAACCCGACATGGGGCTCCATCTCACAGCTCTGAGATCATAACCCTGAGATCATGACCTGAGCCGAAATCAAGAGTTAGAAACTTAACCACTTGAGCCACCCAGGCATCCCACAAATCATCCTGGGCTTTAGTGTCTCCTGTATATCTGTATGTATACTGTATTGGTATCTTTTACACCAAGTGTAAAATCCAGGAAAGATATACATACAGGTTGAAAAAGGAAATATGAATAAGAGTTTTGATTTCTTAGAAGAGACAATAAGATGTTTTCATTATTGTATTATGATAATGGTGTATATAATTATTTTTGAAGTAAATTAAAGATAGAAGAACTAATTCCAAGATAAATGAAATAATATTAAGAATAATGTTCTTTGTTTATGAGAGACTTAGTAATATGATATACTTTCCTTGATTTTTTGTATCTTTGATTTAATCATTATTCAAATATAAATGTCACTTAAGAACTGCTTGGTTTAAACATCTCAGAAATTAAGATTTACATACTTTGACAACATAAGCTTCTTAAAACAAGTTGGTTGCGTATTTCCAAGTTTTTATATCAACACCGGTAACCTAAATGTGTGAGAAGTATTCTATGTCAATGCTGAACTGAGACCATCTGTCATCAATCCCTTTGGAAAAATCCACATGTGGGCAGAAAGAATCTGATCAAACTAGTGTGCTGCTTTTATGCCTTTCCCAAATTGGTCTTCCTTTCCCTTAGATCTAAAAAAAACAAACAAAAAAGTGTGTTGTGTTTAAATTCTTTCTGACTTGGGAAACCTGGGTGGCTTAGCGGTTGAGTGTCTGCCTTCGGTTCAGGGCCTGGTCCCAGGATCCGGGATCGAGTCCTGTATCGGGCTCCTTGCAAGGAGCCTGCTTCTCCCTCTGCCTGCATCTCTGTCTGTCTGTCTGTCTGTCTCTCTCTCTCATGAATAGATAAATCTTAAATAAATAAATAAATAAATTCTTTCTGACTCATACTGTACTGGAAGAGCTCTTCTTTTCATTGTCTAGGTCTAATGGGAGTTCTCAGTTATGTATTTCCCTCTTTGGCCATCCGAAGGAGCATCTGCTTCATACTACTTCTATAGGTGTGCAGGTTCTTCACCTCTATTTCTGATTCCAATATTATAGGTTCCTTATCTGTTGAATGAGGGTTAATCACAGAAACTGGTGAGAAAGAGTGCTCCTATACATCAATCAGTGGTCTGCTGCTGTTAATTAATTATCCATCCCAGTGGAAAAAAAAAAAACCCACAAGTGGTAAATGGTCACTAACAATTTCCATACTGTCCCTTGTGGTGGCAAAAAAATGTCAGGTGGTCTTTTGAACCCTGTAAGTTTTGAATTAGGAGCCATCCCTGCTGATGTAACCACTCCTTACCTGTTCCCACCAATCATATAATCATGTTTCTATCGCCATTAAATGTGTATCTAGTTTTCTATCACTTAAATGAAGAAATAATGTCTCCTTGTCCACCTCATAGGCTTATAGTCGGGGTCAAGTAACAGTATATGAAAACAATTTAGAAGTATAAAGCTCTGAACAAATTATTTTATTGAGAAAAATGCAATTGAAGAAAAGGAAAAACAGGACAGGAATATTCACTCTCAAGTAAATGTCTGAATGTTTCTGATGTACTTGAAAGCTGGCTGCTTTTTTACTTCATAGTCATAAATCCATTGCCTTTGATTTTTGGTTTTATTGTGACCTCCACCAAAATAGCAACTCATGTCTAGCTGTTGCTGCCTAAGGAAAGAATTATCTCCAGAGTAAAATGTTTGGTGGCAACCGTTGCAGAAAAGCATGCAGAATCCTTTGTTTAAATTACATCCCACAGGACAGCCCCGGGAGGCTCAGCGGTTTAGCGCTGCCTTCAGCCCAGGGCTTGATCCTGGAGACCCAGGATCGAGTCCCACGTCGGGCTCCCTACACGGACCCTGCTTCTCCCTCTGCCTGTGTCTCTGCTTCTGTCTCTCTCTGTGTGTCACTCATAAATAAATAAATAAATAAATAAATAAATAAATAAATAAATAAAATGTTCTTTTTAAAAAAAGTATATCCCACATATTCCCTATTATTTCAGTAATTTCTAAGATGTGGTACAATGATGTATACTTTGAATAGTTACGTGACACTCAAATGCTAATGCTTTGTCTTGAGTCAGTGATAGGATTAAAACATGTTCTGATTTGTGAATTATATTTTCTCATTGCTTTTTAAAAAGTCATAATTAGCATTAGCCTATCTACTGATGCATGCAATTTTCAAAAATATGAAACTTGCCTTGTGTGGAGTCTGTGCATAAGGGGAATCTGAGGATGTGTATAGAATACCTGAACAAAGGTTCCTGCATTTAAGGTGAACCCAAAATGGTACTCTACATTTAGTTTCTTTAAAAAAAAATTATTTATTTATTCATAAGAGACAGAGAGAGAGAGAGAGAGGGAGAGAGAGAGAGAGACAGGCAGAGGGAGAAGCAGGCTCCACGCAGGGAGCCCAACGTGGGACTCGATCCCAGGTCTCCAGGATCACACCCTGGACTGCAGGCGGTGCTAAACCGCTGGGCCACTGGGGCTGCCCCTACATTTAGTTTCTTTAGTATACTTTATTACATATTTAAGATCTTTAAAAACTCCTTATATCCCTGATGTAGAAGGACTGTGTCATGGATAAATGAATTCTGCTCTACTGCTCAATAGACAAATTTTTGAACTTCAAATAATTTGTTTTCTAATAAATGAATGTTTTTAAAAATAGCATTATATCTGCGTATTAATGAAAAAAAGATTTGAAGCCTCTTGTCAACACCAACTAATTAAAGTATAAATACTTTGGTGTCTCAAAAGTCATATGGTGAGTATGGGTTGCTTAACCTTCAGTGCTAGTGGTCTATTGTATGTACATGTGTGTATGTGCATATTCTATCTTGAATTTCTATCTAACAGGTGTAACACTATCTAATAGGTGTAAAACTGTATATAGCCACAGCATCATTACTTTTAGCCACTTGACACTTCATCCTTACTAAATAATTGAAGAGAGGTCACAGACATCCATTTTATTTCTCTAGTTAGTTATAGCACTGATGTCTGAATACAAATTAGATTCATCTGTTGCAAGTAACACAAGGCAGTCACAGGATTTTTCATGCTGCAGGCACATTTTTCTTATTTATTGGAAGCATTAAAAATGTGTCCCACCTAATTTTATCTGAGTAGATAGATAATAAAACATGAAAAATTTCATAAAGTAAAAAAAAAAAAAGGCAGCCTGCTTGATCTTCCTGTCATTTGTCAGCTTTGCAGATTCATTCAATGATGCCTGTGTCTTTCATATGAAAAAAATTATGAAGCTTGCCTTATGTGGAGCCTGTGTGTAAGAGAAATCTAGAATATATGAGATACGTGAACTAAAGCTTTTGCAATAACTACAGAAACTGCTACATAGAGAGAGGAAAGTCCCGGAGTAGTTGAATAACCACTTTGTGTCAGACAAAATGGTGGCAGAGACCATGCTAGCTGATATTATTGAGCAGACGCATAAATGCCCTACACAGTTTTCATCCCATATAATAGTGAAAAGGAAATCTATGCTGAGAATCAGAAGACAGTATTATTTCAGCTCCACTCTTCCTGAGTTAGGTGATTTGTAGCACTTACACCTTCATGAGTTTCAGGATTATAACTTTAAAATCTAAGGAGAGCTATTTAATGCAGTTTAGTCAATTGCTCACAATCAAAGTTTGTCATTCCTGTGAAACTTTCCCAAGTTTAAAAATAATAAAGTAAACAACAAATTCTCAATATGTGCATGGAAAGGTGAGGAAATAAATAACTGTCATTATATTTACAAAGCTCATTCATTCATTCATGATCCTGCAGCATATTTTTCGTTTTCTTAGTATTTTAACTGTTCCCATTAGAATTTGTCTTAGAAGTGTTGTACATACAGGTGGTGTTGTGACAACATAGTGTTATGGGATTTTTGTCCACTCAGTGCCTGCACTGCTGTTCTTGTCACACCGCTCCGAAGAACAAAGATGTAGACCAGACAAAGAATGGTGGGCAGCAAAGCAAAGTTCATTGAGCAAGAGTACAAAGCTTCTGGAAAGGGAGGGGCCTGAGTGGGTTGCTCCCAGAGTTTCTAAGCTTAGGGTTTTTGTGAGCTCTTTTGTAGAATTTTCTTAAGCAACCAGGTGTGCTGGTTCATGCCAATCAGGGCTTTGGTCACATATCTGTCTACACATTAGGTTAACGTCCATGTGCTGGTCCTTTTTTTTTGCTGACCTCTGGGGGCTTAGGTCTTACCTGCCCCTTGCCTATGACATTGACAGATGCTTTGTGGTGAATTGTCTTCTTTTAGAACATTTTGCAGAAGTCATTTCTGCGAAGGATGCAAAGCAGAACGTCAGTGTGGTCTTGTCTGAGCTGTAGAACAGGGTGTTGGTGCTATTTTATTTTAGCTATCTTGACTCCATATTTCCTTGTTGGGGACCTCAGCCCTGACTACCTAGCTGCCCAGCTAACTCCTAACAACAGGACACTTATGTCTGTATTTTTGGAACCTATAAATTATGTCAGTACCATATTCTTTCATTCTAGGAGAGTAAACCAAAAATTTTCTCAAGAGTTTGAGAAAACATCATGTACATTCTGTGTTACAATAATAAGTCCTTTTCCTTCTACAGTACCCTGTTCTGTTCAAAGCTTTTTCATATTCATTATCTCAGTAGATCCTGGCAATGGCAGTGAGAGATGGCTCTAGCTGATGGCACTATCCCTATTCCACGGAAGAGAGAAATCTAACACTATGATTAATGAGCTGTGTCCAAGGTTCACTCAAAACTGATTAGTAAAAGACCCCTGCCACTTACTCAATGAGTTCTCTTACACCTCACTGATACAGCAATTAAAACACATTAATAAGAAACATTTAAGAGAATGACTCTGTAGGCATGAGAGGAGTATTTTTAAGGAAACTTTTGCAAGGGATACGGTCTGCAGTTGTCACCTCCATCTACATGAGTCAGAACCAAAATGTCCATGGTATCTGTTGGCTGCATCTCTACAGACTTAAAAGCTCCAAAATTCAAATGATGAACTTCAGCTCTTCTCACTTTCCTAATCAAATTGACAAAATAAAAAAAAAATCTGACAATAAAATCTGTGGTAGGGAAGGCATCATCCTGGCAGAAAGAATTCCAGTGAAAGACTGATAAATGTACTTTGCACCCCTTTGCTTTGCTCAGCGTGTGCACTTAATGTTTGAAAAACGTAAGGAAGAAAGAGATACTGAGTGATAAAAGAAGGAAAGAAGGGAGGGAGGAAAGGAGGAGGAAATGAATTACATAGTTTTCTGTCAACAATTAATATATTTATTATTTTAAAAATTTACAGTGGCAAGGATTAATAAATCTTGTGGTAAGTAAATATAACTCCAATTTAAAACTAAGTATAAAATAGAATTGTATTTTTCTAATAAGTTGTCCTTTTTCCATAAAAGACACCTGTGCATTAAGATTTAATCAACATGACTTATCTTCAGTATACTCTTCGTAATGAGAAGAATTGGATGGAAAACTCTACCATCATGAGAAGGCAAGCAAATCTCTACCTTATAATTCTCCACTGCTAAAGATGTTGGTACAGTGACATCTTTGCATTTGCTTCTAGAGTAACAAACATAAAAAATGCACGATAGATGCCCTTAAACCAAAAGGAATTAACTTTTGAGAATGTTCTTTACTGTAATTATGATAAAGAAAATTAAAACAGAATCAGAACTACCAAAGGTGAAAAAACTCATCCTCTCTGCTATTAATTAGTTTTATGATGCTAAGTGATTACATTTACATTTTCACTTCATTATGAAGTTTCATTGTGTCTTATATTTCATATACCAATTAAACACATAGTTTTGTTATTAAATAACAATACTGAGAAAACTTTTGGATTCCAAAAATAAGGAAAATACACTTGGCCACACCAAATAGCAAGTGCACAAGTGAGGGGGAGGGGCAGAGGGCCAAGCAGACCCCTCTGCTGAGCAGAGCTGGGAGCCACACATGGGGCTCCCATGGGGCTCCGTACAAGGCACCCCTGATTCACTCTGTCTTAAGAGCATTTATTTTTTTAAAGCTATTAATGCTTAGTAATATGTACAGAAACTGTATGAGTGGTTAAATAAAAGTAAAATAGAAATACTCCTGAAGTTACTGGAAATATAGATGAAGGCTTGTTTGCATGGAAAATGAAAATAAAATGACTTTACCTTTAAAGAATCTACCCACACATATAGATCAACTCCTCTCTCTTTATCAGATGTTTGTCCATTTCTGTTTTCCATCCATGTGTAGTCTTCAGCCAATTTCTGGTTGTAACAGTCATTTGAAAAGGTTCAAATGAAGGGTAGAGGGAACCAAGGAGGTGGGAGAGACAGAAAAGTGGCCGGAGGGAGGGAGGGAGGGAAGAGAGAGAGTCAGAAAGGAGAGAATGATAGGTATTTTTTCCTTTTTTCTTTTTTTTTTAATTTTAAAGAAATTGAAAGTTGCTCAGGGATATTATATTCTTTCAACAGGTTTTCTAAAAAAGTCTCAGAAATATATTTTGCTAGAAAAAAAGTGGGCATAAGTTCAGTGTACCCGTAGTATTTTTCACACCAAAATGTCTGGAGCTGCACTTGCCCTTGGAAGAGCCTTTCAAGTCATTAAAGCCTGTCTTGTCCAACTACCTCGAATGATGAATGATGGAGAACTATATGCTGGGGTTTCATTTAATTTGTATCTGGAAGGAATGTTATAGCTCACAACCAAATGTCTTCCAAATAAACACCTTGTTGATTGATGTGATGCATCATAAGACAGAAGGTTTTTTGAATTGGGAATATATGATAGAAGCTGAACATATGGTTTTATATAGGAAAAGAAACTCTTCCAGAATGTGTGAATGAAATAGCATTTTCAAAGCTATTTCAAAATATTACATTTTAGAGATGCTAGCAATTGCCTGGCCTAGAATTTAATCAACAGCAAGAGCTTTGAAAAGACTCCAGGACAAAGAATGTAGGTAATGTGAAAAATGTCACTCAGGCTAGAAAGCATTGCTAACAAATTGTCATGATTCTGTGCTACAGGAATCATTCATACCAATGTCAATAATAGCTCCACAGACTGTAATTTCATAGATACTGAGATATCTAATGTAAACATCTGCCTATTTTACCTTTTAAGCTTTATTCTGATAAATCCATTAAGAAATTGTCACATTGTGACTCTTGTGTATCAGTGAGGATCAGCATAAATTGCACGTCTCATCTAGATATTTAAAATTTATTAAGATATTTACAAAATTTACTTTCAATTTATTATTTGCTAGTTAGTATTTTAGTTTACTATTTTAAATGTTAAAATATGAAACCTAAATCTGATCTTCAACATTTCAGAATTAGATTATTTGCTAAGACTTAAAAACAGTTCCAGTTCAATCATGCAAACCCATTTAGACACAAAGGACTTTGAGACTACCACCACACAGGTCTTTTGGATTCCAAATACATGAAGGGTCAGCAGCAGCTAGATCATGACTGGGTACCATTACCGATCTTTCTCAATCTGGGCCATTCT
Source organism: Nyctereutes procyonoides (assembly GCF_905146905.1). Taxonomy (NCBI): domain Eukaryota; kingdom Metazoa; phylum Chordata; class Mammalia; order Carnivora; family Canidae; genus Nyctereutes; species Nyctereutes procyonoides. The sequence continues at coordinate 25,741,910 of NW_026575051.1, read as the reverse complement.
TACGTAGTTTGGTTATCATCAGCTGCCCTAACCCCTTACAACATGCTAGTTGCTGAACATGACACTTCACAGCTTAAAACAGGCTCTGACAAAGGCTTCATCATGTGCTGCTCCTAGAATCCTTTGAGAGAAGTATTCTAATAACTTGGTTTGAGGGAAACAAAACCAGGGCTTTCCCAAGGCAAAAGAGGCAGCTAAATTCAGATTTCTTGATGTCAAATTGTAGCCTTTATTTACTTTATTATATTATTAACACTTTTGCAGCTAGTTGAGGATTTGACATGCACACACACACACAAAGAAAAAAAACGGAGGGAAGAGACTTTTAAGTAAGAAATACAAATATATTCACTACATATAATGACTTATTATCCCTAATTATGCATAGAGTATGTTTATTATGGTTAACATTGCCCTTGGAAACGGTTATGGAAAATTATTGTGTAATCAAGTTATTCCTTAAGTTATTCTTTACTGGCATATTTTGAATAGCTAGATAATTTCATCTGTGTTTGCCAATAAGAAAGTTTTTAAAAATATCACTATAAGATTTAAGAAGATATTTGAAAAATTACAGATAACTCTACTGACCATATTATGTACATTTAATGTTCACTGAACATATTAATTACATCCATAGAAATATAGGAAGTCCTACCTGCCCCCAAAATATGGGAAGCTCCCAACCTTTGAGTTATACTATAAAGTTTCTTTTTTTTTTTTTTAAAGATTTACTTATTTTAGATAGAGGACAAGCAAGAGTGGCAGAGAGAGAGAGAGAGAATCTCAAGCAGACTCTGTGCTGAGTGTGGAATCAGATGTGGGGCTCAATCTCCCGACCCTGAGATCATGACCTGAGCTAAAATCAAGAGTCAGAGTCCTAACCGACTGTACCACCCAGCTACCCAGCTGCCCCTAAAGTTTCTTATGTTAATCAGTTGTTTGGAATTCTTCTCTGAAAAAAAATTATAAATATTGACCTCAAGATATCCTTCAAAAGTTCCTTTCAATCACAGTATAAATGAAGGAAACAAATGATACCAATATTTGGTAGAAACCTATAATATTTTATAAATTAAAACTAAGGGGGCATTATAAACCCTCTGAACACACACATACACACATTTTTCCTTTTGTTGTCTTCAGGAATTGCCGTTGGTGATATATTAAGTGTAAATAGATATGTTACTTTTTTATTCTTTGAGTTTTTTATAATATATGTAATAAGATATTAATAACCAGTCAGATAATCTTCCAGGATTAAAACAGTGAAAAGATATTGCCAGAGGTTCTTTAAGGCTAAGAATTCCTTTGATATATAAACTACTGAACATGTCATACAAAGGCTTAAGGAGCCTTAATGCTAATAATAGAGATTTACCAAATTTATAAAGAGAAATCACTAAGCCTCTGACCTATCATTGTGTTCAGTGCACTTTTAAGTATATGAAGAAAAAAAAAGGTATCTTATCTATCTACATCTTTTCTCAAATTGTCAGATGTATATTTTTCACATGCTAACATCTCTGAAAAAGAGGTGCATCATAGAGTCAAGAATTTAGTTGGGAGCATTTTATCCTTCCTTAACGGTGTATCAAATAATGGCCTATCTTATAACCATTTTAGATTTGATTAAATGAAGTATTATCAAGTGTCAAATTATCCACATCTCTAACATTTTAACAATTTTATTATCATGGCTAGTAAGAAGCCTTTAGAGTAAATTGCTACCAATAAGCATGTGTATATTTATTTCAACTTTCTATGTTACTCTTGGCTCAGAGGTAGAATGGGGAGCTAGCTTTAACTGGGACCTGGGCCATGACATTAGACCTACATTGGGAAGCCAGGGATACAAGTGCCAAGTTAAAGAAGACAGACTAATGAAAAAAGGTTGGACTGCCAGCTTCTTTGTCAATGAGAAAAGAAAGGAAAAGGAATCAAAAGCTTCAAAAAATAAATTCTGTACAGGATGCAGAAATGCAGAATTCAAGAATAAATGGAGATTTCAACATCCACCTCTCTCCATCACTTTAGGGAAAATTGCAGCTAGGCTGCCAAAATTTTCTATTGCTCACCAGTTATTCCTTCCGATTTCTTTTTGTAGACAGTGACTTGGAAAGGATAAATTTGGAGAAGACTTGTATAGGTATTAGAGAAGATCTGTAACAATACTTCCAAATTTATAGTTCTCAATGTGGCAGTCCTGCACTCGCTCTGGACTTGCCCTAAACAGGAAACGACAACAAGCACTAACCACTAAAAAGCTGACTAGGCTGAGATGAGTCCACATTGGCTCCATCCATATCAGAATGGCCTTGACCTTCTTATTTTATCTGCTTCAAAATTTAATTAGGGAGGACATGGAAAGTGTGGATTCATATTGCAAATACTCCGTATTTCTTTTTTAAAAACTTCTCAAGATGTTATATGTCCAGCAAAAACTTGTCTATTTTTTTCAACTTATTTCAGAATAGATTCAAAATAGTAAAAGCCCAGTTGAGCTCATCTAGTCACAGCACTTCTGTTCTCTTTTTTTAATTTTAATTTTAATTTTTTTTTTACCTCTGTTCTCTCACTCTGGCTGACCTCTCTCTAAAGTTACAGACCATGGATCCAATCTTTGCCCTTCTGTGCTCAAGACTGAATATCATGTATGACTCCAGTTTTAAATTGATGTATTGCTGTTGACTTTCATGAAAATGATTCAGTACATAAGTTTATGGAGACTATTTTGTACTTTACTTCTGGCCTTACCTATATTGAAGTTGTTTCCCATGATTCTTAATAGACCTATAGATACATAGTTTAATAAATACGATTACTATTATTTTCTTTTATTAGATCCTTTTGATTTCTAAGCTTCTTGGTTTATCTTTCTCTGATTCATTTTATTTACTTTTACTTATGTAAAATCAATAATTAAGAGAAACTTAACATACACTATCTCAACTGCTCGCTCTCTCTCTCTCTCTCTCTCTCTCTCCCTCTCTCTCCTTCTCCTCTCTCAGTGTTATGTGAACTGCTATTACCAAATTTAAGTGAGTAAAGAATAGCCCTATGGACCTCTCTGGAGTGGAAGACTAAATTTTTCAATAATCATTTACTTGCACTTAATGGTTTCCAGGACATATATTAATAATCCTAACCCACTGCATACTAACAATGTTTTCAAATGTTTTCACTTACAATGCAAGGTTCCTTCATTTATTGGGCAGACCTTTGTGGAGTGTCACTTACATGCCAGATATACAATGATATACAACTTTAAATAAAAAAAATAAAACATAAGGACAAGTGAAAGATAGGAAAAACATACAAAGATAAACAAAAGAATACATCTGACATCAAGGGTCTCATAGCTGGGCAAGGAGGATGAGTGTGATAAATACTGTACCAGAGGCACATCAAAGGGCAGATGAGGAGTAGAACAGATTGGAGAGACACACTAAAATGTGGAAATAGTTACCTCCCAGCTGCCTGGGGCATACAGATCAGAAGCACAAAAGAAAGGATCTTTGAGCTAAGACAGGGAATCAGTAATACTTTTAGGGACTTAATCATAAGTTATAATGAGCTCTTGAGATTTTATCAAATGCTAGGTTAACAATGAAATGAAAGAAAATGGATAACAGTTAACAATACAAAGAATAACTAAAGGGCATTTATAACCCACCCCACCACCCCTCCACACCCACACTCAGTATATAACCGTCTTTGCTAACCTGAACCTAACAATCAGATGTCAACTCTGAAGTCACTTCCTCAAAGAAACCTTAGTTGACACACAAATCTAGATTTGGTCCTCTCTTTATAGTCTCCTAAGACACCTCACACTTTTCCATTACACCCTTTATCAAAATTTGTAATTATATGTTGTCAATGTGCTGATTTGTGCACTGCATCCTCATTAGATGCAGGCTCTCAGATTGCCAAATTGGATCCTTGGATCAAAGATTATTATACTCAGCATTATGGATACAGCAATCCAGGTGAGGCCTCAGGGTTACCTTACAGAATAGGGAGCATTTAAATTATGCAATATCTCCATTTTATATCAGCTATGAACTGAATTCATATGTTGGAGCGTTAGCCCCGAGTGTGATGGTATTTAGAGATGGGGTCTTTGGGAGTTAATTAGATTTAGATGAAGTCCTAAGTGTGGGCTTCTCATGATGGGATTAGTGCTTTATAAGTAGAGATACCAGAGAGCTTGCTTTCTTTCTCCTTACTGTGTGAGGACAGTGAGAAGGCACCATCCACAGAGAACTCTTACCAGAACCTAACCATGTTAGCACCCTGATCTTGGACTCTCAGTCCCCAGAACTGTGCGAAAATACATTTCTGTTGTTTAAGCCACCTAGCGAATGGTGTTTTGTTATGGCTGCCTGAGCAGGTTAATACAATATCCCAGAGAGCTAAGTTATGTGTATTCTCCAGAGAACTATGCCTCATAAATCCATAGATTTTGGATTTATTGACCATATATGAAATCTTTTAGCTAGGGTCATCCCACCTTGCATTTTCAATAGAGAAAGATCCTTTCCTCCCAGCGAGTGTGATGTGTCTGCTTACTTGAAGGTCTGACAGACTAAGAAAACAAACTGGGTTTTCTGTCCTTTTTTCCCTCCTGAGCAACACTCATATTCCCACTTCCACAAAGGGAGTTAAGCGACCACAGGCAGGATGCTTTAACACTCCCATGCCACCTGTGAACTTGACTCTGCCTATTTTGTTCGTCAGTGTTTATCTAGTACATTGCACATTGCCTAGCACCTAGCTATTAAAAGAATGAGTAAATTAATGATGCTTATTAACTGCTGTGTAAAATTATAACTTATATTTGTTTGTTCTAATTATGCTTCTGTGAAGTCCCAAGAAGTATATTCTACTTCTGGTGCTTGATTATTGGATTCATCATTGAACTGACTGTACTAAATTTTCTAATGAAGTCAATAGTTAGTTTACTCTTTTAATGTCCAAACAATTTCCTTGCTGAAATTATGTTCTTGTAGATTTAGGGTAATTTAAGAAAAGAACATACTTTTCATAAAAAAGTAAAAAAAAAAAAAAAATTCCAAAGTACCATTGATTCTTTAGCAAATAAGCATTTTCACAGCAGATAGGAAACAATGAATTGTCCTATTATTTTGAAAATTCAACAGGAGTTTCTTTTTTTTTAATTTTTATTTATTTATGATAGAGAGAGAGAGAGAGAGAGGCAGAGACATAGGCAGAGGAAGAAGGAGGCTCCATGCACTGGGAGCCCAACGTGGGATTCGATCCTGGGTCTCCAGGACCATGCCCTGGGCCAAAGGCAGGCGCCAAACCACTGCACCACCCAGGGATCCCTCAACAGGAGTTTCTTAAAGGCTAGAAAGATCAAGTTTATAACTAATTAATGAATATTACCTGTATGGGCCAGGCTGCCAGAATTGACCAGATAGTACACTCTCAGTTGTAATTCAAGAGAGCGCAATGAAGGGACTATTTCACTTGGGAATGGTAAAGCAGCCAGAGCCTGTTGACAGCAGGAAGCCTTTAAAACTCCCCTGAGGGCACAAGCAAAAGTCACTACTATGGAATTTGTGAAAGCAAGCACACAATGGGAAAGGGGCTGCCCCACTGGAGCCACCCAAACCTTGGTCAAGCAGAGAGCAGACATGGTCATTGAAGATAAACTTCATCTCTTTCTCTTCCTGTCCTCTGATTTCTTGCAGTACCTTCCCTTGGCCTAATTTAAGAGAATGCTAGGTGGCAAAGACCCTACATGATACAGTCTGTAGAGGGTTAGCCTCTATGGCACACAGCAGAGTAGATGAGGCAAAAGAATAAATAAAGGAAACCAAACAGAAAATAACCATCAGAATCCCTAAAAATGCCACAGTCATCTCTCTGCAGATCAGGGCCCCACCTGAACATAAGTTAGGGGAAAAGCAGAACATTTAGAAAAGTTCCATCTTCCATCATTTGCAACCCAGAAGCCTTCTTATATCTATTTTGCCAGGCTAAGGATGCCCTATCTCCTACTTCTGGAAGGGAGAGAAATCTTTCAAGTGGTGACATCCTAATCTAGCACTGTTTCTTTAAAATGTTATTTGATAATTGATTTTATAGTGTTTACTGTGTGGCAAGTGCTGCTTTAACAATTTTTACAAATACGGATTTAATTTTATCCTCATACAATGATGTGAAGTAGATTCTATTCTCCCCATCTTCATTCCGTGTGTGAGGAAACCAAGACCCAAAGAAAGTAAAGTGGTTGCCCCCCAGTTCACACATTTGAATCCAGGCTCTTGGGCTCAGTGTCCAAACTCTTAGCTGCTAGTCTTTTATGGGGGTCATGTTGCATGACCACATTCCCAGTACAAATAAATTTTAAATGGTGATCATGTCAACAGATCAGAGATGGTGATTTTTTGCCCATGAATTTTCACAACCCACCCAACTATATTAACTTGCTCTGAAGACCCTTAGAGAAAATGCATATTTTTAAAGATTTTATTTATTTATTCATGAGAGACACACAGAAAGAGGCAGAGACATAGGAAGAGAGAGAAGCAGGCTCCTCACAGGGATCCTGATGTGGGACTTGATCCCCAGACCCAGAATCACATCCTGAGCCAAAGGCAGACGCTCAATCACTGAGCCGCCCAGGTATCCCCAAAAAATGCATTTTTGACTCACAGTCAAACCTACGGCAAAAACCATTCAAGATAATTTTGGTGTAAGTATACATAGCCAGAGATTTGGGAGATTAAGTGGGATCAGACGCAGAATTATGACAGCTATTAATGTGACCAAATCTAGCATGTATATTGTCAATCCCAAATCATAAATTGATAATTCACTTACTTTCCTAAGAAAACATATGAATTGTCAAATAATAATTCTTTAACAAATTTAATTTTTAAAGACCTCAATAACTTTTATAAAAATATCTTTTTAATATAAATGAATTCCATTTTAAGAACCTAAATTATATCTTTTTCCAAATGCTTTTGGCTAATGAAATAATTTATCCCTTGATTTCAACTAAAATAAAATGAATATTAAAGTGAATACTGAATTAAGTTTGTAATAAAAAGATTAATCTCTATGAAAATTTTCCAGAGAAGAGCTGTGAAATTATAGATTTTAAACCCCCTAGCACAGTAAATCTACCAGTTAGATCTACTGGTTAAGTAAGTGGACAATCAGCCATTTGAATGACATGATTATGATTAATGCATTACTCTTATTTGAAAAATATGTAGTAAATTTTATTTTTAGGAAGTTTAGTTTTCCAGTAAAGGTCTGGCAGTCTTTTGCAGGAAATCTAACAACAGACCACATCATAGTATCACCTAAAACAAGCAAATGATTTGATATCTTATAGAAACTTAAACTCTGGGATGCCTGGATGGCTCAGTGATTGAGCATCTGCCTTTGGCTCAGGGCAAGATCCTGGGTTCCGGGGATCAAGTCCTGCATCGGGCACCCTACAGAGAGCATGCTTGTCCCTCAGCCTATATCTCTGCCCCTCTCTGTGTGTCTCTCATGAATAAATAAATAAAATCTTAAAAAGAAAAAAGAAAAAGAAACTTAAACTCTTAGTTATGTGTGTTGTATGAATTTTCAGGGTACCTTAATTATCCCAATGTATTTGAAAGAGGCAGGCTTAAAATATGTGTCTTCCAGTGCTCAGATCCTACTACAAAGTAGAGTTCTATGCTTTCAGTAGATGTTGACTAGACAAGATGTATGAAATAGGAGTACAATCTTTACTCAGTTCAGAGCTTTGTTGGCCATAAACATAGGTGCTTGATGCTCTCAAAATACTCTGAACTTTTAAAGTCATGCATCTCTTGTATTATCAAAATAAGTAGGAAAAAAACTGTCTTCTAGGGATACCCTGAAGATAAAACTAAATGCATTTTCTTATCACCAAATTAAGAAAGGATCAATTATAGCCAACAATTTTACATGATTTAACTTGGATTAAAGATCCAATATTTTGGAGTGTGTTGGTTACTTCAGTCACTATTTCTTCATTAAGAGACCCATATACATGTTTTACTGGCCCGTAGTTTCTGTTTTTATTTTGTAATCCTCAAATTTTGCAGAAGCCACACATTTTTGAAAACTGCAAATTTGAGCAGCATTTACAACCAACACAAAGTCATCCAAAACACACATAAATGCTCCCAAGGCAAACTATGCTAACAGGAACTATTTCTAGATACCCCCTGATAGTGAGGAAAACCAATAATGGGAAACCATTTTGAAGTTATTACACCATTGATGAACAGAATCATTAAACTGGTTTGCTTATAATGTGATCGCATTCTGAGAGAAATGACCTATGTTGGGACAACATTCTGGAAGTTATTTTGTTTCTGAATTTGCTCACTTGGGGCATTGGGCTATCTTTTAGAAGTTGTAGCCAATATCTACATCTAAAATGGGCCTCTTTAAATGAGAATGTTAGGAAGAATAGCAATGATATGTTGCAAAAGACTGACTTATATACTTTATCAGAACAAAATATATTTAAAATCTTTTTAGCTTAATATAAAAGATTACATACAACTCTTATGAAAGATTCCAAAATTAATTCCTAATTTCTTCTCCCTAAAGAGCTGGAGGGAATCCTTAGATCTTCAGCAGTATGGTGTATGCCACTTCTTGACTATAGCAGACATGGCTAATCTCTCTTCATGGTTCCTTTCCTACTGGGTCCTCAGATGCTTAGAATCTACCTCAACTCAGTAAACCGGGCAAATATCTATCACAATTACCACATCATTCACTATTTAGCATGTATATGTTAACTTAGGCATTTTGTAAGGTACTAGAGATTCAACAGTGAAAAATAAAAAATAAATAAACAAACAAACAAATAAATAAATAAATAGGAATGTCACCTATGCTCAAGGAGCTAACCAACTAGTGGAATACAGTTTTAAAAGCCCCTAATTACAGTAGACTATTTAAGGATTCTAATGGAAATAATACAAGCTGTCATGAATACCAGAGAAAAGAAATACAGATTTCCCTGTAAGGGAATGGAAAAGACAGAATATTGTAGATTGGAATTAAAGCCTGAGTGACAGTTTGGAGAAGCTAGATACAGTCTGAGAGGGAGAGAAGAGAGCTCCTCTGTGAGACCACATTGCTGACCTGGTAAACTCATAGAACTGAACAGAAAAACATGAGTATGGAGTGGAAATAGGTTAGCCTGGAGAGTTAATCTGCGGCTATATAAATAAGAATTTTTTAGGATCTTTTAGGAAGTTAGACATCTATCCTAAGAGAAATGTAAAGAGACTGAAGAGACTTCTGACTTGTGTGGAGAATTAGTGAAAGGAAGAGAAGATGGGAGGGAGAAGACCATATTTAGAGGCTGACATACTAATCAAAGTGAGAGAAAATGCTCATCTAATATAAGGCAAATGGTACTGGGGATGAAGAGAAATGGTGAGAGATTCATGAGACATTTAGAGGATAAATTTGACAGGATTCACCAGTCAAGCAGATATGGGAAAGGAGGAGGACAGATGGTTCAAGGATGATGTCTATCTTTTTGATTTTGGAAACTAGATAAACATTGGTATCATTTACTGGCATAGGCTAGAAAGGATGAAGAACAAATATGAAGGAAGAAGATGAACTAAGTTTTAGGTAGACTGATTTGGAGGAGCCTTGGATCATCCAAAAAAAAAAAAAGAGAGAACTAATCAGCAGTGGGAAATATAGGTCTAAAGTTCATCAGAAAAAGCTGGTTTGGGGGGATCCCTGGGTGGCTCAGTGGTTTAGCGCCTGCCTTTGGCCCAGGGCACGATCCTGGAGTCCTGGGATCGAGTCCCACATCGGGCTCCCGGCATGGAGCCTGCTTCTCCCTCTGCCTGTGACACACTCTGCCTCTCTCTCTCTCTCTCTCACTCTATGTCTATCATAAATAATAAATAAATAAATAAATAAATAAATAAATAATAAATCTTAAAAAAAGAAAAAGAAAAAGCTGGTTTGGGATCATACAACTGGAATTTATACATGGAAATAGTTACTGAAGTCATTTAAATTAATGAAGTCACTTTGGGTTTGAGGATATTTTAAGAAAAGAGAAAACAAAGCACCTCAAATAACAAAAACATTAAAGGGAATTCCTGAAAATTCTTTGCTAAATTTCACACAGTTGGCCAACTGTGTCTTCTAACTATCTAACGAAGAAAGTTTTATCTGGAGTGAGCATTGTAGCAGGTTGAAACCTTAGACTACTACCCTAGACATCTGTCAAATCTGGACTCTTTGTTGAATTGAATTCTTACTGTACCAAGAATCCCCTTTCTTGGTCCCTAGGTGACACAGTATAGTTCTAGAGTTATATAAAGATGAAGAGAGTGGTCTGCTAGAAAGGGAAAAAAACAGTGATATGATACCTGCAATCATGGAAGCAGTCCATAGGATACCCAACATCTAGCTAAAAAGATTTTTTTTCTAAAGCTTTTAAATGGGAAAAAAAAAATTATCACAGTAGTAAAATGAGTTTCCATCTCTCGTCATTGTAGCAATCTATAGAAGTATAGCTGGAGCATAGGCAAGGAGAGATGGAAAGAATAAGCTGTGAATAAAACTTTGGCCTTCAACTCAGAGATAAGTCATCTTAGAAGTGTCATCTTACTTTTTGTATGCTTTCAGTATTTTAAGTAATGGATTCCTGCCTGTTAGCATAGGTTTCCAGATGGATCCTAGGTTTTTGTATTATTTAAATAATGTCCCATTACATTCTGACAAAGGTGATCTGCAAAGGACATTTTGAAAACCTCTGAAGTAGGGAAAAATTGAGAGCCAAATATTCCAAGACAGAAATGATTCGAATTACTGAGGGGTGAACTTGTTTAACTAATAAGGAAATATAGAGGTCTCTAATATAGCTTCATCTTAGGAAACCAAGGGAAAACAAATAATAATATTACCAGGGTTAAGACAGATTTAATCAGCTTTAGTAGTCCGTATACATAGATGTCCCAATTCTTACTAAAATTATCCTTCTACAATCACGAGGAACCTATTCAGCCCCATCAAGGTTGATACTGCAAAAGAAGGGTAGCAGATAAACACAGCTGTGCAGGTAGCACTTTGCTTCCCCTCAGTTGTATAGTGTTTAATGCTATTTAACTTATCTCCAAAAACTGTTAAGAAAAACCACTGCCCTAGTAAGCACTGTTATTAAACGTGTTGCACAGGCACAGAAGAGGCCCTAAGAAATAAGATCCCTTCTGCAAAAATGTGTTGTAAAAGTTTGTGATACACAAATTTACATCAAAATGGTTACTGATACAGGGATCCCTGGGTGGCGCAGTGGTTTGGCGCCTGTCTTTGGCCCGGGGCGCGATCCTAGAGACCCGGGATCGAATCCCACGTCAGGCTCCTGGTGCATGGAGCCTGCTTCTCCCTCTGCCTGTGTCTCTGCCTCTCTCTCTCTCTCTCTCTCTCTCTCTCTCTCTGTACTGTCATAAATAAATTTTAAAAAATTTAAAAAAAAATGGTTACTGATACAGATGTGACTACCAGAGAGTCCCTAAAAGCAAAATTATTCCAGGCAGGAAGCATGGATTGGTTTATCTAAATAGTTAATTTTTCAACAAACCTAGATAGATTTTCCAGAATTAAGCTCCCCAAGATAGAGATGTATTAATCTAACTTCATGCTTAAAATAACTAAAACAGAATTTCTGTTCTATAATCGCAGGCCCTGTCAAACTGGTCCTGTATGCAGTACTCTTCATCCTCCTTAGAGTCCCTCCATTCACCCACTGCTCAAGCAAAAATGTAGAGGCATCCTATATTTCCCAATTTTTTTCACTTTCAATATCAAATCCATCAGACTGTTCTGTTGATTATACTTGAAAACATCCTGAACCACCTCAGTGTGGCCTGCTCTAAGGCATCATCATCTCTTGCCTTGAACTCCATGAAAGTCTTCTAATGGTTTTCGCTCCTCATCTCCTCCAATGAATGATCTGTCAATAATCCATTCTTTTCAGCAGCAGGACTCATCCTTCTCAAATATAAATCAGATACCACTCAACCACCCACCACTCTTCAACGTCATCCCATTGCTATTTGACAAAACAAACAAGTGAACAAATGCAGTTACCTTTCACAGGAAACCAAGGCCTCTTACCACCTTTTCTGGCACACCTTCATTAATTGTCTTGCGTACTCAGCCAATTAGCTGTATGTATGTTGAGAACAAATTTCTTGAAACAGATTATCCAAGCTTGCATCTAAACTTGACTGTTTTCTAGCTGGGGCAAGTTATTGTACCTTCCTGTCTCTCACCTGAAAATAAATGATAAAATGAAATGTACTTCAGAGACAGTTTGGAGATGCTTTATGTTTGTTGAAATTCTCAAATGTTTGTTCATTCTTCAGGACTTTGGCTCCTGCTGTTTCCTTTGTCAGGAATGCTCATTACCAGGTCTTGGGTTGGCCATCTCTTCCTCACCAGTTGGACTATTGGAAGACAGGTCCTTAAGATATCTTCTCTCATCAGCCTTGCTTATTTCTTTCATGTCTCCTAACTTCAATCATTTTCATGTTCATTTTCTTTTTATTTTCCCATATTTCTTCACCTAAATTCTAGGGTAGTGGAAACTTGTTTCCCCTAATACCAAAAACATCTCTAAGCAGGAATAAAATTTACTATAAAGTCCTACTTGAAGACAGAATAGTGTTTGTGGATCCCATTTAATCTCAGGAAAAGCAGTGCCTTCAGTTACTAATCAATGAAACAAGAAAAAAAAATGTTGAAAACACAATGTAGATATTATTTATAGATATCTCTGTATCAAGCATAAAAACATGGACAGAGAGTGGCTATCAAAGCCAGAATTTGGGTTATATCTCTCAGGAAGAAGAGGGAGAGCAGGAATCACAGCAGGGACAAAGCGAGCTCCAGAACATTGTTTTATTTCCTTGATTGTATTATATAATATCATATAGTATTTATTATATAGTACTTTGATGAAATCATTATAATTTTTTTATTATAAAATTTTAAATTTAAATTATCCATTAAAACTGGTGGGGAAAAACTCTACCCTTAATCCTTCATTACCTCCTGCTCTTTTAGCCTCATTGGTCACATTTGTTTCCCTAAGATCATTTGTATGATGAAGTTATCATTTTGTATTTTATGAATTAAATACTGCCTTCTTTAAAAAGGGCTAAAAGTTTCTCAAATGTCAAAATTTTACACCTAACATAAATATCTTTAAAGGAAAAAGATACTGGGGAAAATTGAGAGAAATATAGAGGAGGTAGTTAATTCAATTATGTACTAAAGCTACTACTGAGAATAGTATAGATTTTCCCAGATCAGTTAATTGAATAGTATCATATATAAAGATAGGCATTTTCCTTCAAGGATATTATCCTAGACAACAATTTCATAATTTTTTTGAGAGAGAGAGACAAGCCTGGGTGGTGTAATCTTTTTGCTTATGTTCACCTGGTAGATCTAAAAACTCAGTTTTACTATCATTCTAGACTTAGCAGGTTCTGGAGTAATGGTATACTAACCCAACCCACAAGAAATAGATGAGTATAATAAGAACCATCAATTTATCAATTTATAAAAGGAGGCACACATTTCCAGTGAATTTCATATCATTTTCATTGTCCATTATCCAAAACTGTCTGGTGAACATAGAAGGACAGCAAAGTAAAGTTGGTAAAGTTTAATTCATCTAGACCCTGACAAAACCATATTAATTTCCTCTAGCTCAAACCAAATGCACTTATTCTGAGTCAGGTCCTCTATCCACTGGGTGCTAGTTCCTTGGTTTCTCAGGTAAAGCACTGAGAGTTCACATTCCCAGCTTCCTACTGTTGGAGCTTCCACTTCTCTTTCTAGTCTCTCCCATTTTTTATCATCTTATACTATTGTAACAACTTTCAGTAACCTCTTAAGTGTCCCTAACATCCTTGTTTCTTTTATCCTTTCTTCCTCTCTGATTCATCATGCTTCCCCAACCTAGTATTTTAATTTTAATGATATGAAGGTCTTTTAAAAAACTTGTCAGTAAAATGTCTTTTCTAAATTGTAAATGATGTGAAAAACAATAAAGTTGCATGTTATTTATCACAGTAGATGGTATCTTGGTAAAATGAATATGAAATAGCAGGTGAGGGACGCCTGGGTGGCTCAGCGGTTGAGCATCTGCCTTTCACCCAGGGCATGATCCCGGGATCCAGAATCAAGTCCCACATTGGGCTCCTTGCAGGGAACCCGCTTCTCCTTCGGCCTGTATCTCTGCCATTCTCTCTCTCTGTCTCTCAAGAATAAATAAATAAAATCTTAAAAAAAAGGAATAGTAGGTGAAATTCCTATTGTAAATTGTGTAGAATTCTCAGGAATTCTGCCTGTGATTCATATCTCTGGCTTTTGAGATGGGAGATAGGGATAGTATGTTAAAAAAATGCCTTTAGTATGTGGAAGTTGTCAATCAAAATATAGAACTACACATAGACAGCCCAGGGCATATCAGCACCCTAATTATAGAAACTCTGGCTCGTCACCAGTGTTTTAACACTTGATTTATTTCCTATTCAATTTGTTCAATAGAGCCAGAGTTAATTGGTTTTCCAAACGAGTGTTAAAAATATAAAGATCTAGCTTCATTAAGTGGAGGCTATACTTATTATGCACCAGTGACTTGTAAGTCTATGTAAAGGTTAGTAGGGTGAGCTTTCAGGGCATTGTGTACAAAACCACAGCTTTGACTTAGTACTAATATGGCTAATAACTAATAAATATTGAAAGCCACAGTTGCTAATAAAAATAGAGGTTTTATGAATTGAAATTTCCCCCAAACCAAACATATTTATTAAATAATCTAAAAACATAGCATTATCTTTTTCAAATCTAATATATTTTATTATTCTTCCAGAAGAAGCATTTAGAATTTCCCTACAGCAAAAAAGAAAAAAAGAGAGAGAGAAAAAAAAGTCTATGCACCAGTAGAGATTTAGCACACTGTGAGTTTTTAACACACTGCTTAGCATTTCTAAACTTGCTATTCTTCTATAGCACAGCAATGCATTTAATGTGATGTTTTGACGTTGTAAATGACAAACAGAGGGTTAAACAAAGAAAAACAATATGTATTGGGATAGTTTTGGACTTCTACATGTACACAAGAAAATCACAAAGCAGTGTTCTTATTTTCCAAAATAACTGCCTTAAAAAAAAAAAGGTGATTGCTATCATTAGCAATGCTGTTTTCATTACTGTGAAACATAATTCTCAAGAAACATCATCAGATTCACTTTGCAGTGGAGTCATTATCTAGGAGGCAGAATTTACATTCATTATAGAGAAATAAGAGAACCCAGGTTCTGTTTAGAGAGAACTTTCAGGAAAGCTAGGACAGGGGAAAAAAAAAAAGCTGATTTCATATGTTGTGCCTCTACTTAGTGTTTCGGCAGCAACCTTCATGTTCTTTGTTTCTCGAGACCAGGACAGAAATGTTGTCAGGTAAACTGTCTTAAAAAGAAACACCAAAATTGAAAGCTACTCACTTCTGGCCATGATATCAATTGCAGAAAATATATGGTTTAAATTAGGACAACTCCATGGATTTAAGAGGAATATTTTGCACATAAAAATATTAGTGTAGAGAAAATTCATGTAGGAGGATTCTAAATGCCACCTCATATGAATATGGTGAGTTAATTATGTTTTATTACTTAACAGCATGGTATTCCACATTTTAATAGTTTATTCTTTAAGAATAAACTAACCTTTCTTTGGCAAATTTAATTGTAAAAATAGATTAACCATTACATTCGGTTCCTAGGACTGTAGTAACAAAGTACCACCAACTGGGTGGCTTAAAGCCATAGAAATTTATTCCCCCATACTTCTGGAAGTCTGAAATCAAGGGGGCAGCATGGTTGTGCTCACTCTGAGAAGCCAGGTAGGATCCTTTCTTGCTTCTCCATAGGTGGTGATAACTGGCAATTTCCATAAAAGGTCGCATTTACAGGTTATAGGGGTTAGAATTTCAACATGTATTTTTGAGGAACACAGTTCAGCCTGTAACTATTTTGTGGAAGTCATTGTAAATCAGAAGCATTGTATAATTATTTAACTCAAATTCATTTATTGTTTGGGCAAGTGATAAGTCTGAGCAGTGCATTATTCCATCATCTTGGATTTGGTGATGAGGGTGAGGTTTGGGTCACTAAGGAAGTCTTTTTTTTTTTTTTAATTTTTTTTTTTTATTTATTTATGATAGTCACAGAGAGAGAGAGAGAGAGAGAGAGAGAGAGGTGCAGAAACATAGGCAGAGGGAGAAGCAGGCTCCATGCACCGGGAGCCCGACGTGGGATTCGATCCCGGGTCTCCAGGATCGTGCCCTGAGCCAAAGGCAGGCGCCAAACCGCTGTGCCACCCAGGGATCCCACTAAGGAAGTCTTGATATTTATAAGAGCTCTGTTTAATTGAAGAGCATAGTTGTAAAATCCATTCCTATGATAAAATCTGTTTTGTTTACTGATTCTGCTTTAACATTAACAAATACTCTAGTAGAACCATACATTCAGCAGGGTTTATAATATACTAGTTATTATCAACATAGGGTTTTATGGTGGGTATCCAGAGACAAGTTTTACCAAGCCTAGAGTTTATATAACCTAGCCAAGGAGAAAGAAGGCCCCCCAAATGACGGTAGAGTACGGAATTCATTTGCTTGGTTAAGTAAATTAGTTCCACATTTTTCACTAAAAGCAAGGGCAAAAAAAATTGTTTCCCTCAATAATTATTTCAAGGATAGAAATGTTTGTGGAGATCAAGTCTGTACCAGCCTTCTAATAACATCAAGGTCATGGAATTGAAAACCCTGGAGACCAGTTACCTTCTCTCAAGTCCATAGCCATTGACCCCAAGGATGATCTGAGCCAACCTGCTGCAAATGCAGAATAAGTCCAGGTCACTGTAAATATATGAATAGTTGAGCAAGAACATATAATCTTTACTAAAACTTCAAGTTGAAGTATGCACTTAGCTACTTATGGGTGAGTAATGGCATTTGGAGGAATACATTATTATCTTCAGCATTTCATTTATGCTCACTCCCCAGCACAGTCTCTTAAAAACAAACAAATGCTTATGATTCCAAATTTTAAGTAAGACTAGACTGTATTAGCATCACACACCAGTTTTTAATGGTATGTATTTGCTTTAGCCCATGGACTAGATTGCTTTAGCCCACGGACTAGTCATTTATTTTAATTTCAATCATGGCAGATTATCACATTATTACAGAAGGCAACAGAAGCTCAAAGTTATGATTTTTGTCGAATAAGTAAACAACTATTTTGCCTTGAAGAATCCATCTGACATATTTTTGCCACTTCAAAGAATCCCAGAAACTCCCAACTGAATGGAACTTGTAGGTCAGCTAATGTAAATTTTCAGCCAGATCTCCATAAATGAATAAGTAAATTCAATGCTCACTTTCATTAATCTTGCTGAGTTCAATTAGACTAAACCCAGAATTGAACTGTTTGTTCAGCATGGAGGTAGGAGTGGGGTAGGGTAGGCTAGCAGATTCTGGACAGCAGTAGGAGGTAAGGAAAAACAAACAATAATGATGGTATAGTGCCAAGGGACTATATTAGAACTACCTTTGTGAGCTGGGAGATTACCAAAGAGGAAAGAAATCTTTCATTGTTGTAATTAGTTATAGTCTGGTTCATTCCAGAACATGAGTTAATTTCATTTAACCCTTCTGGGATTTGACTGCATTGATATTGATGAAATAAAGCAATTCTGCTAGTAGCTAGAAGATGAGCAGAGAACTGAGCATTCAAATAGAAACCACATCTTGCAAGACTGTATTATGACTTGCAAAACAGACAAACTGTACCAAATAATGATATGCAAAACAAATATCTGATCTCAGACTCTTTTAGTGTTAGCTCATTCAGCCTATAAGACCCCAAAACTACAGCAAACAGTAACTCCTCACAGACTCATGTGGTTCCAGCAATTCCTTAGTTTACAAATTCTGACAATCCCTGCCAGTCCAATGGTCTGCTTAGTTATGTAGTCTTCTTGGAACAACAAATGAAAAAACAAGTTTTTGTTTGATTATGGTTGGTTTCCTGTTGGTCAGTGGGCTTTAATGATGTAATAGCAAGAATAATTTTAAGCACAATATTATCATGTCTTCCATCTGAGTAGTATCTGACTCATTCATTAACTTACCTAGCTTTTCATCTTGAATCATCCTTTTTTTCTCAAAATACCACAAAGCTTTTTCCATTCTAACTTCTGCATTGGGTCTTAGATTTTATTTTCTTGCAACATTTATTTCTTCATCATTTCCTTATGCATTACATTTTCTTAAAGATTTTATTTATTTGAGAGACTGGGAGAGAGAGAGAGAGCACAAGCTGAGGGAGAGTCAGAGAGAGAGGAAGAAGCAGACTCCCCGCTGAGCAGGGAGCCCAATGTGGGGTTCGATCCCAGAACCCTGAGATCATGACCTGAGCTGAAGCCAGATGCTTATTCAACTGAGCCACCCAGGCACCCTCCTTATGCATTAAATTTTTATTTTAAACAGAATTCAACTAAATACATTAATATGCAACACATGATATTTGATGGTAGACTAAAAATCTTTTACTGGGGACATAAATCCCATTGATTCCAAACTATGTTAGATTTTGAGGGGTTCTCAGTCATTAGTAGATGACTTGTAACTTAAAATATGATGATTATAAAACATAAAAGTGAAGAAGATATAAGAATATATGTATAAATGTGAAAATCTTATTGTCAAGGGTGACTATATTAGAAAAACAGGTAAATGCTCATCTCTCAATAGTAAAACTATACTCTTGTAATATTTTTTTGAATTTTTGTTCCCTTATAAGGAGATTTTACATTACATGTGTATTTGTTCTGTTTTCCAAAGTAGTGATTTGTTTTATATTTTATCTTTTTGTTGATTAGGTTGACTATATAAAATCTAGTATGGATCTTTGTGATGTTAACAATTTCCTTAGTAAAAAGTAGTCAACTATATTAGCCTTTAAGTTATAAACTAGCTGATGGGCAATATTTTGCATTATACATTTATAATAATTCTGCCACTTACTGTTGACTTTGAATGAATTACTTGGTATTTATGGGCTTTAGTTTTCTTTTGAGTTACTAGATTAAATTAGATGACTTAATGTAAAACTCCTCATATGGGTCTGGCATTTAGCATGCACTATCTTTGGAGTTTGTATTCATCATACATTTTTGAGGACCTATCATGTACCAAGCACAGAATACAGTACTGGGAAGGCAAAGAAGATAGGACACTACTAATGAACAATTCATGGCCCAATAATCTGGAGAACACAAAATCCTCTGGGTTATTTTAGAGAGTGCTAAAAGCCTGGTGTGTCCTGATGGTTGGAAAAATGTGAGGGATCAAATCAAATTCTTTGCAGAATTTTTAAGTTGAATTTGAATTGCAGTCTAAATTTCTGTGTTTCAATTACTATAACTGTAACTAAGAAATGTAAGACATTCTAGGATTTAAAATGAGGTGAGAGATTACCGAAATGTGAAAAAAATATTCAGACTGACATTTCATACATTTTAAGCTTTTTTTTTTTTTTAAATTACATTCCATTTCTTTTTCTCTCTTAGTTATATGTATTTGGGCTGAAGGAACATACAAATTCCTCTCTTCTAAAAGGAAGAAGGAAGCCAGAAGTAGAAAATTTCATGAAATTTAATTAAATTTGGCATAAAAATATGTTTAAAGCAAAACAAGAGAAATTGGTCATTGTGGTTATAAAAGAAGGTAAAGTCTCTAGCATTAGCATGATATCCAGCAATAAAAAAGAGAATGAAAAGCTAATTCATACAGAATCATGAAAAATGCAAAGATTTTTTTCCATACTCTAATACATGAAGATATGAACTTTATTGGCTTTTCAGAACAATGCTTTAAAGGAGATAACTTTTTTTCCTATGTAAAAGACATAAAGGCTATGATATAGGCATTTTAATCCAGAAGCTAGAAGGCTATTAATTCATATTGGAACTGGAGTATGAAAATGTAACCTAAGTTGTACATGAAGAAACTTCAAATTTGATCAAGGGCTGAATATAAATCTCAAAGAAGTCCAAGTTGGAGTTTTGTGACATTTAGATATCTGGAACTGATAGAAATATAAAAAGCAGTGAGAAAAATGTCCAGTGGATTTAAGCCTGGGAAGAAATAAATCATCCAAGTAGAGAAGAACCAGCTTGAGCAAGTGATACTGAAACTGAGTTATCAGGAAGCATGTTGGTTCTAGATGTCCTCCTGCCTGAGTCCCTAAAGAACCTTCATTCTGTGTCCTTTAGGTCATACTGCATTGTTTATTCTGAGTTATGAGATAGCTTATCATATTAATTCTCAGACACTTTCTAAATGTTTTAGGTTTTTGTTGATGAGTATTTTTATTATATATTTATGTTCTTTTAAAATGTGTAACTGGGACGCCTGGGTGGCTCAGTGGCTGAGCATCTGCCTTTGGCTCAAGGTGTGATCCCGAACTCCCGGGATCGAGTCCCACATCGGACTTCCTGCATGGAGTCTGCTTCTCCCTCTGCCTATGTCTCTGTCTGTGTGTGTGTGTCTTTTATAACTAAATAAATAAAACATTAAAAAAATAAAATAAAACTGTGTAACAGATGGTATCTATTTAATAATCTATTCAAAATCTCTTATGTATATGAGTATTAGTATTCTTTTTAACATGAATTTTCTTAAGATCTTGTGACACAAGCCATAGATTTTTCTCCTGTGATATATGACAAAATTTTCATTACATTACGAATCTTTCTTTACAATGATACAACTAAAAATATTCACTAACTGATCCACCACAATTTCCCCCACGAAAATCTTAGATACAGAATAAAAATTGCAACAATATTTATTCATATCCTTGAGGTGATTGAAAGGAAGAGGGTACCAGAGTAGGGTCTTGATGAGAATGTGTCAAAGAAGCCCCGTCACATTTGTCAGACAATTTTTTGAGGCTGACATTTTCTGGGCACAATAGTTTAACCTGACATTGGTTTGCAAAGCTTAATAAAAAAAATTTTGCAAACCACATTACTTCAAATATCAATAAAACATTGGCATTAGGTTTCTTTATCGATTTGACATCAGCAGAGAAGAAAGCAGGAATTTGAAGGTCAATGTTTTCTTAAGATATTTTGTGGGTACCTATTCTATGAACTGGCTCAGCATTAAAATCCCTAAGTATTTCAGGCTTATGTATAGTAATATCCTTTACAAGAAAAGTTGCCCAAATTTTTAGCTAACCAAATGTCAAAGCATATACTTGGGCAGTAAACTAATTGGTAGCAAACCTCATTAAGAATTCTGGATGCAGTAATAGCTTTTCTTCAATTGTCACTGCCTTTAATGAGAAGCAGAACAACAGAAGCCACATTACTGGTCTTACAATTTGTTCTATTGATTTATTATGCCTGCTCTGCCACCATCTACATGAAGGGACTACAAAACATTAGTACATTTTGACTTCCGCGAATATAGTAAAAGGAGTCTAGTACTTAAAAGTGACACCACTGCTTGGTAGTTTACCTTTTTTTTTTTCAGTGTAGCCACTGGCTATGACTGAGATAAGAGACCCATGCTCAGGAAATCATTACAGATTATTTTTATCCCAATCCTGGAAATGAAGAAATGGATACTGCATTTAACAAATTGCTTTAAATACATACTATGTGGGATCCCTGGGTGGCGCAGCAGTTTGGCGCCTGCCTTTGGCCTAGGGCACGATCCTGGAGACCCAGGATCGAATCCCACGTCGGGTTCCTGGTGCATGGAGCCTGCTTCTCCCTCTGCCTGTGTCTCTGCCTCTCTTTCTCTCTCTGTGTGACTATCATAAATAAATAATTAAAAAAATACATACTATGTGTTTAATTTTTCTACTTTTTTCTCCCTTCATTCCTCTTAAAGGAGAGGAATTTGTATGTATGTTGCTTCAATCTATATAAGTATCACCAAAAGAAAGGGAAAAAAGAAAATTAGAATTTAATTTAGAAAAACAGCTATAAATATATGAAATGGCAATCTGAATATTTTTTTACATTCTAGTAGTACATTACCTCATTTCAAATCCTGAAATGTCCTATTTTTTTTCTTTAGTTACAATTACAGCAATTGAAATACAGAAATTTGGACTGTAATTCATATCTAACCTTAGAAATCCTGCAAAGAATGCATTTCCCATTTATCTGTTTTCAGTGTTTTATCTTTAATGAGTACACACTCCAAAGATATGACTCTGCCAATGATTCCTTTGGTGCCATTTTACAGAGTTATATTTAGAAGAAAATAGATCATGTCACCGGGAGAAATCACATCTGCCCTTTGGTCAATAGTTCTTCAGAAATCTAATGCTGAAGCTCAATTTCATTGTAATTACACTGACTTCTAGCAAAAAAAAAAAAAACTTGTTTAATGGAACTAGAACTAAAATTCTGGATATAGTTTCATGTCTATAACCTCACATCATGTAGAATCCCAGTTTTATATTTTTTAGGCCCAATTTGAATGCTCCAAGTTCCTATTAATGGATTAATTTCTGTTTCTCTTTAGCAGACATACACAGAAATTGTTCCCTGGAAATAATTCTACCCTTGAATATTTAAGATGAATTATAGATTTTAATCTACTAATGGTAGTTGAGCTAATGTTCTCACATTTTACTTGATGTATATATTCAAAATCATGAAGTAAATAAGCTTGCTAGTGGGACTATTCCTCCTCAAATAAGATGCCCACCAAGTGATGAGATGATGCCCACTGAGTGAGCATTCAAGCAGTTGCTTTATTTGAATGCCTGAATGGGAATTTAATTTGTTCTTCAAATCTCTCCCTAACATGACAGTTGATTTAATATTGTTATCCAGTAGGGGTCTTCTGGCTGGATTACTACAGTGGTGTGCAGTACCTTATTCACAAAGTAAAAATATGTTTTCCTCCAAAAAAAAAGGGGGGGGATATTTTGCAGGAAAGTAGAGGTGCTTTCATCCTGAAGAAATTATTTGATGTTGAAAAGACAGTAAGCAAATCACATTCATTTAAGAAGTAAGAACTGTTAGAATCTAGTTACTATAATTTCTATAGAAATTAGCTCATCCTTTGAAATAATAGAAGACAAAACAAAACAGGTAACTGGATTAAACCAACTTTTGAGATTCCAACAGTATTATCTTGTAAGAAAATTTCTATTTGGGAAACCAGGGCATATACCAAAATAGAAACCTATAATTAGAACACACTGTTAATTAGTATATATAATAATTGTATGTACTTCATTTTAACTGAATCCACTTTTCTTTTTTTAAAGAAAATATTTTATTTATTCATGAGAGAGACGGAGAGAGATACACAGAGAGAGGCAGAGACACAGGCAGAGGCAGAAGCAGGCTCCATGCAGGGAGCCTGATGTGGGACTCGATCCCAGGACCCCAGGATCATATCCTGGGCCAAAGGCAGGCACTAAACCGCTGAGCCATCCAGGGATCCCCTGAATCCAGTTTTCTATAGAAATATCTCTATCTGTGTCTATTGCTGCATAAAAAATTGCCCCCAAACATTATGGCTTAAAATAGGAACAATTGTTTTGTCTCTCAGGGATTTTTAGGGACAGGAATTTGGGAGTGGCTTGGCTCATGGGGTTGACTCAGGTCTCTCCTGGCTTTAAAGGCAGATGGTGGCTGGAGGTGGAATGGTGGGGATGCTGAAGCAGCTGGTGGCTTCTTGGGCTCTCTCATTTTCATGTAGACTTGGGGCCTCTCCAGGTGGTCTCCCTTCTTAGAGATTAATTTGGGCTTCCTCACATCATGGTGGCCCAGGGGTGTTAGACTGCTTACATGGCAGCTCAGGGCTCCCAAGGTAAGTAGCCCAACAGAGAATCAGGCGAATGCTGTATCACCTTTTATTACTTGGCTTTGAAAGTTCTATAATGTCATTTCTAACCCAAACCCTGTTCCAATTTAAGAAAAAGAAGCCTAGATATCACTTCTTGGGGGGAAGTGTGCCAGTATGACATCGAAAGAAAAATAGGTGGATATGAAATATTGTTGTATATGGCTTTGGAAAATAAATTCTGCTCTAGTATCAGTGGTTAGACATAGTGTCTGAAGTCTGACTGCTTGGGTTCATGTCCCAGCTCTACCACTACCTATGTGTGTGGGTGTGCACACATTGTTTCACATCCACCTCAATGTTCTTATCTCTAAAATAGGGGCAATAGTTGTGCCTACTCTAAAGAGTAGTTATGAAGATTAAATGAGATAATATGGTAAAAATGGCATTAACAGTGCCTGGCATTTTGTAGTAAGTATGATTAAGTGTCTCCTATTATAATTATTCAATTGTATTTGTCCAAATAAGCTTGAAAGTATAGGAACATATCTGAGTATGTGGGGCTGATAACAAGTAAGATGTCTAAATCATCACTATAGTTCCAGGGTCAATAGGCTTTTAATATTTCTCCTTGCGAGGATCCCCCCTGTGCATTCAGTCCCTCTTTAAAAGGGGTGCTGGGAAAGACCTTAATTCTTATGCTTCTTAATAAGCATTGTTTCCATAGGCAACAGGGCTGCCTGGAATTCTGTCTTTGTGTCTGCAAACAATTGACAAATTGTTTTATTTCCAATTCCCACTCACATCTAACAACTACAGAATTGATTAGGAGGAGGAGGACAGCATGATTAAGTCCATGATTCAGAAAATACATTTTAAATATATGAAAACAAAGTCAAGATTTAAATTGTCAGTATTGTAGTCAAAAAAATTCATGCCAGAGAAGTTCTATATTTTCCTTCTTTTATCCCTATAAGTTTTTGAGATAATTGCTTTAAATGTTTATACCCGTTCTTTATCAGGATGTAGAGATCCATAACTTTCTGTCTCTTTGATTTCTCTTTCTCTCTTTTCTCTGTCTCTGTCTTTCTCTCTCTCTCTCTCTGTCTCTGTCTCTCTGTCTCTCTCTCTGTCTCTCTCTGTCTCTCTCTCTCTCTCTCTCTCTCACACACACACACACACACACACACACACACACACATTTGATTCCCCCTGCCATCCTTCTGCCATTTCAAGATAGGCTGGTGGCACGGACTTAGCTCTCTTTAGGCTTCTCCTCCATGACCCATCCAGGCTTTAATTAAAGAGAAAGATCTGCCAATGACTAAGTGAGAAAAAGGCTTTTCAGAAACCCATGGCTACAACTTGTACCAGAGAAATGTATAAAATTATAGATAAAAAAATTGAAGAAAGGACATATATAATTCCCTACCTCACCTCAAGTAAAATTTAAAGAATTTCT
Source organism: Nyctereutes procyonoides (assembly GCF_905146905.1). Classification (NCBI taxonomy): domain Eukaryota; kingdom Metazoa; phylum Chordata; class Mammalia; order Carnivora; family Canidae; genus Nyctereutes; species Nyctereutes procyonoides. The sequence continues at coordinate 25,716,495 of NW_026575051.1, read as the reverse complement.
TAAATATTGTCTTTTGCTCTTGGGGATATAAGAGTTCTTTGAAGTTCAGACTTCTTTGTCCATGTTTGGAACTAGACTTAGGGTGAAATATTTTAACTTCTTATGCACATCTTAGACGGCAAGAGTCCTTAGTCATAGCATCAAAAGTCAAACCAGTCTAAGATTGAAGTGTTATTTGAACAATATTGAAGAAATTCTGCTTCACATTATCAACCATCCTGATACATATAAAATAGAAGTTCTTACATTTCACTTCCCTCACATTAAAATGGGTATAATGATGTGCAAATAACACTTTAATCTTATACTAGTTTAATTAATTGTATCAATTTCCTATTTTTTGCATGGTGTACTTAGTAGATCAAAAGAATACTCATCTGTTATTTCACAGTTCTGTAGGTCAGAATTCTGGGTGGGCTCAACTCAGTTTTCTGATTGGGGTCTTACAAGTCTAAAACCATGGTTATCATGCTGGTTCTGATCTCATCTGATACTTGAAGTCCTCTTTTAAGCTCATGTGGTCATGGAAGAATAAATTTCCTCAGCTGAGTAGATTCTGCTTATCAGCCAGGGCTCACTATCAGATCCTGGAAGCCACCTATTTCCTTGCCCTGTGGCTTCTTCAAAGCCAGAGTAACACAATGAATGCTTGTCATGCTTTGGATATCTCTGACTTCTGTCGCTGACCTCTATCTATGACCAGACTTAAAGAACTCATGTGATTAATTCAAGCTCACCTGGATAATACCCCTATCTTAAAATCCACTGATTTGAGACTTTAATTATGTCTGTCAAATCTGTTCATAGCAGTACCTAGGTTAGTGTTTCACTGAATATTAGGAGAAATTGTGTGTATACCAGTGGCTAAGAATCTAGGGGGGGGGCATCTTAAAATTCTACCTATTATAAGGATCAAATGGGATCAAACATATAAAGGTGTAAATCCATTTTAGCATATTTCCCAGAATATATAAACACTCAAGTAGTGTTTATTATCATCATCATCACCACTCTTGCCATATGGTTATCATCATCTGCAGAAGGTGGGGAGGGTGGCAGTGACACCTTAAGTCAATTTTGGCTAAATGCAGCCAAACTGAGTTAGGCCAAATAATTGCTCATTGGTCTTCTTTCTCTATCTGATATGTCTATGAATTATCAGTTTAAGTAAAGAAATGTAGAAACATAATTCCATTAGACAGTGTCTTAAATAATACTGAATCATTGATGGTCAGTATGACTACTGTCACCTTCTTTAGAAAGCGCTGACTAATGTCTTTCCTTCTTCTATCCAGGCTTCATTAGGATCATCTATATTCCCTTTTTATACTCTTTTAAAATCATCTGCTTTTATCATTCTCTGTTCTCGAAGAAGAACTTGGACTCTTTAGGGTTAAAAAAAAACAATGCCTATCATTTCCAGGAAATGGCCCAGCACAACAAAGATGCTCTGAAATTGTTAAACAAAAAATAGCCAATGGAAATTTCAGAAAACATTTGCTCTCATATATTACATATGCCATCTAAAATGAAAACAAGAAAAAAATATTGATTCAGTGTAATATACAAAATACATAAAGGAATTAGAATTATGGTAGAAATAGGACTGACTGCTGTTGTAGCTCCTATTATCATCATTACATAGATGCATTCATGAAACAGGTAGTTGATATGAAGGGAATACAGCATATCCACCCAGCATGTGGATGACTGGGCTACAGCAACACAAAATCTAGGAGCTGATGATATTTTGATATCCACAAAAGCAACCTGCATCAGGTAGTAGGGCCGCAGTCACAGGTATTTAGAAGGAAGAGCACTTCCAAGTGTGAAGGACTAACAAGAACAAAATGGTATCCCATTTCTAATGAGATAGACATAATAGATAGAAACTAAAAAAAGGAACTTTGGGAAAAGTTAAAAAATGAAAAGAGTGAATTTCCTTGCCAAAGTATGAGATGGAGATGCCTGGGTAAGAAACAAGGTACATGAAGTCTGTGTCCCTGAATCAAAGCCAGAATGGGCCCCATATCTGAAGAAAGAAGTAGATCCAGCCATTAGGTTGGAAAAGGTTCAGAATTGGGAGGATGCTGAAAAACAGCACATCAGAGTAAGATTTTTTTCCTAATTAGTTTATGTTAAAGTAGGTAAATGTAGTACTAATTACACTATGATACAACTACTTTACAGGGTGGAGCCAGATTATTTGAATGGGACAATTCTGAGACACATATAGCATTTACTTTTGCTGCTGCTTATGAGGAAGGAGTAGGGGAGCCAAGGCACAGTAAAAAGGAGCAGTTGTGATCACTTAACTAAAGCTCCTCATGTTAATGGTGAGAGAAACTATGTTTAAAACATAGTTTTAGGCAGGATCACCCGACTTTCTATTCTAAAAATATAATACATAGCAGCATATAGCTCATCTATATAGGATTTGAATCACAAAAACATGAAATTAGCTTCTTAATCATTTTCTTTGTAAAAATTTTGTGCCAAGATTAATCAGGGACGAAGAACTCTGATTTTATCTGAAAGGATAAAGAGCCTAGAGACACTAGCACAAGTCTGAGCAGCATCATTGCAATTCTTAACTTGAAGTTAGGATGTAAAAACAATGCCTTCTGCAGTCTTTCTAGGTATATTATAGAAAAAATCATATTACTTGAGATGTGCGTGCAGTTACAGTAGCACCCATATCACTTACTCATATGTTCTGATTAATACATGTAACTTACTACTTCATAATTTTCACATGCAATAATCAATACTCATAAATAACATTTTATAGCACTATTGAACCACAGTGGAATTATAAGTGTTGAAAATAGAAGGAGGTGGATATAGAGGGACACTCAAAGTAAAGATTATACCTCACAATTCTTACCGCCCAGCCACGTAGTTGTTTCTTCTAAATATATTAGTACATTCCACACCTGAGTGGATATAACAAAATGGAGAAATTCAGAGTCATAGTAGTGTTGAGCAAGGTTTTGGTTTCCTATGTCAAGAGGATTTATTTGAGAAACTCTAATTGGAAGGGAACAAACTAAAAATAATCTATCCAAAAAAGTTTTATGATTATTGTGCTTTAATTTTTTTTGATTTCATAGTAGAAATTCTGAGTCATTACTTTGTTTCAGGAAGGTGTCATAATGATGGCAATATCTCTTGATTATTTTATTGAACATATATATTATTCACAAAATCATGAACTATGTAAAAGAAAGACCTAGTTAGCTTAGAAATAAGAATATTTTTCTTTTTTTTATGTTAGCAGGACTCTGCAGTGAAAAGCCCTCAAGATATTCAAAATGATTAAATGAAAGGAGAAAAAAAGGACACATATAGCTAATATCTCTGACTGCTTATATATCTCTGACTGCCTATTTAATGCTTTTTAAAAAAATGTATAATGTCTTGGAACAGATACTTTGGGGACAGAAAAAAACTGCAGCGTTTAAAACTTACTGTAATTCATGACTGTTGCTGCAAAGCTTAGTGAAAGAATATGGAGCCTCACAGATGTTTCAAGCACAGAATAGTTTTTCACTTGGTCCTTCAACCCCGTATTTGACGGCTGCTAAATAGTCTACAAAAATGGAGGGTATAAATCCTCTTCAATTCTTTAATTTTCATTTGATTTTCAATGAAATTTAACAACTTAACTTTGTAACTAAATAATTCCTTACTTAAAGAATTAAATATATGGAACAGTTTTTTGTCTTATGCATACATTAGTATATGTCTATCTAGGTACACTATAGACATATACTACTATAGAAATGTATAAGGTTTTTGTTGTTTAAGAGAAAACTACAGAATAACAACTGAAAACCATAAAAGTATAGTTTGGCTTTATTTTTTAAATATTAAATAAGTTAAAATGCCTCATTAACCCAAGGCATTAACATAATAAGAAAGAAAAGATAATTATTTGCTTTTATGGTGATTGTTGTGGCCAAGTAGAATAACTGTAAAATTTACAATTTAGAATTCATTTTAACATCATAAAATTCTATAGTCTTTTAGATTACCTTAGTGGACAGTATAAAAAGCATTTGTACTACAAAACATTTATGTTTTATACTTATGAACGATAAGTTTAACTAACCAAACTAACCATAACTAATCACTCTTTTCTAATGATGCTACATGACTTTAAACAAATTTCACTGGCACAAAATGTTGTCCTGCATTTTCCTTTCTGCTATAGCAGTAAAAACAGATTTTGGGCACCTCCATGCTCAAGAACATTAAGATGAAATAATTCACACTGCAGAGGGTTCTTTGATTCTCCATTTGGGTGTTTCTACTCATATGCAGAATGAGCTGTGCACATAGTCTGATAACAATGTGATGGATGCATCAGAATGACCACTCTGGACAGTGATGTCAGCATCATGGTAATGTAAGATGTTCCTCCTTTTTAGCCCCCTTTTTAAACAATGAAACAGATACCAGTACCCAGACAAAAGTGTTTTTGTGCATATTGTGCATATTGTAGAGTCTAGCACCATACACCAAAAGTCCTGGGAGGAGTCTCACTTACCTGTGCATCCAATAATAGGCAAACATACCTTAGTATAAGCTGTGGAACCAAAGGAGACAGTGAACATGTCATATCTCTTGTGCCCCAGTTGGGAAGAAAACCTGGAGAGTGTTGACTAGGCAAATACCCATGTATGAGGGAGAATTTTCTGAAGCCTAGACTTCCCTAGCACACCAATGAAGGGAAAAAAATACACACACACACACACACACACACACAGTCACAGAGGAGGCAGCTATAAGATTTTCCTAATGCCACCCTCTCCACCATGGAAACACTGCATGGGGCTGCTCTATCCAGCAGCAGTGACCCCTTCTGTGTGTGATAGTGGGGTGTGTGTGTGTGTGCACAAAAGATTACCTGGTCATCTCCGTTGTATGGGACACCAATGTAGAAACCCATTTCTCTACAGCAATACCCAGGGTACTGAGGTGGCACCTTCTTGACTTGGGGGAAGGGAGGAGATTGGGAAAGAGACAGGGGGCTTGGTTTTTGTAGAGTACTCAGTAGAAAATGCACCCACTAGCCTCTGGGAGTAACATACTAGGAACTCTGGGAACTCCATACTAGGTCCACAGGCCTGTAGGTACTGTCCAGAGGGGCTAAAATCACACCTCTTCCCACTCTGTGACTGGTTCTTTGTGTGCACTCCTGAGTACTGTGGCAAGAGAGCTCTTAAACAGATATACACTCTGTATAATAGAAAATAGGCCAGGGTCTTCTGGGCAAGGAAGAAACCACAAATTTGAGCAATAGTGCCATCTTCTGGAAACAAAAGAAAGATTTCCAATAGCCAGCCTGGTGACTTCCAAGAACCAGAGAAGACACAAAATCCTGACACAAGAGGGAGCAACAAAGACAGATAAAACCCTATATAATTAATAAAAACATCATCAAACAGAATTGCCAATCAGAAGGCAATTAGCAAAGATTTGAGGGATGTCTTCCACTTCAAGTGTGAAAGCAGCACACAAAACTAAAAGAACATGGAAAATCAAGGCAATCATGCGATCAGAATGCAAAATATCTGTTTTGGAGAAATGCAACGAACTATGAGAAAACTCAGTTCAAAGAAATATTGAAAAAAGTACACTGAACATGAATTTTTTTATGAAGACAGATAAATCATAAAAAGGGACCAAACAGATTCTGGAGCTGAAGACCTCAATAAAATGAAGTGGAAAATGTAATTAAGAGGCATCTGCAGCAGAGTAGAGCAAATGGAAGATAGAATAAGTCAGTTAGAGGATAAGAATTTTGGAATAAACCAGCTAGAAGAGAAAAAAAGGAAAAAAGAATGAAAAGGATTGAAGAAAGCCTACATGACCTATGGGATTTCATCAAAAGAATAAATACTGGAATAACTGGGATTCCAAAAGAAGATGAAAGGGAAAAGAGAGTCAAAAGTGTATTTAAATTGTAGCTGAGAAATTCTCAAATCTGGGGAAAGAATTGGACATTTAAGTTTATAAAGATAATAGATCACCCTTACTATTATCTCAATGCAAAAAGACCTCTCCAAGACACATTATGATAAAACTGTCAAAGATCCAGGATAGGTAAAGAACTCTTAAAGCAGCAGTGCAGAGGTGGGGGAGGGAGAGATTGTAACCCTAAAGGAACTCCCATTAATATATCAATGGCTTTCTCATCAGAGAGAGTGGAATGACATACTCAAAGTATTGAAAGGGGAAAAAAAATGCCAGCCAAGAATTCTCTAATCAGCAAAGTTATCTTTCATATATGAAAGAGCAATAAAGACTTCCCTGGACAAAAGCTGAGTGAGTTCATCATCACTAGACCTACATGCAAGAAATTTTAAGAGGAGTTCTTCAAGCTGAAATCAAAACACACTAATCAGTGATTGAAAATATATGAAAGTTAAAAAAAAAAGAAAATATATGAAAGTTTACATCATACTGGGAAAAGTAATTATACAATCAGACTTAGAAATTTCTAAATCTGTAATAAGATGGTGACTTAACCACTTAACTATAGTATAAAGATCAAAGGAAAAGAGTACTAAGAGTAATTGTAGCTACTATGATGTGTTGACAAATACACAAAATAAAAGAGGTAAACAATGACATCAAAACTATGAAAGGGTAGGAGTAAAAGGGTGAAGCCTCTATAGGCAAAGTTAAGTTGCTATCAGCTTAAAATGGATTGTTTTATCTATGAGATGCCTTATGTAAGTCTCATGGTAACCACAAAGGAAAAAGCTAGCATAGAAGACAAAGATAGAGAAAACAGAAAATACCACCACAGAAAATCGCCAGTTTACAAAGGTAAGTAAAAACAAAGGAGGGGCACCTGGGTGGCTTAGTGGTTGAGCATCTGCCTTTGGCTCAGGTCATGATCCTGGGGTCCTGGGATCGACTCCCACATCGGGCTCTCTGCAGGGAGCCTGCTTCTGACCTCTGCCTATGTTTCTTCCTCTTTCTGTGTCTCTTACGAATAAATAAATAAAATCTTTTTTAAAAATGGAAAAAGGAAACAGTGGAAATACAAAACAATAAGATGGCATTAGTAAGCCCTCACATATCAATAACTCTAAATGAAAATTGACTGAATTCACCAATCAAAATGTGCGGAGTAGCCTGGTGGATAAAACAATAACATCCAACTATATGCTGCCTATAAGACTCACTTCAACTTTAAAGACACACATAGGTTCAAAGAGAATAGATAGAAAAAGATATTTCATACAAGTGGAAACTAAAAGAAATCAGGGATAGCTATATTTATATCAGACAAAATAAATTTTAAATCAAAAATGATAACAAAAGAAGGTCATTACATAATGATAAAATCCATCAGGAAGATATAACAATTATAAATATATATGCACTTAACACTGGAGCACCTAAATATATTAAGCAACTACTAACAGATTTGAAGAGAGAAACAACAATACAGTAATAGTAGAGGAATTAAGTACCCCAGTCAGAGAAATGGTTAGGTCATTTTCAGACAAAAAATCAACAAGGAAATGATAAACTTGAACCATACACTGGACCAAATTAATCCAAAAGACATTTTTATAACATTCTTTCCAACAGAAATTCATATACAACATTCTTCAGTTAGATTTTATGAGAGGACACAAATCAATTCTTACCAAATCTAAAGAGACTGAAATCATACCAACAGTCTTCTTCAGTCACAATGGTATGAAACTAAAATTAAACAAGAGGGAAGCTGCAAAATCTACAAACATATGGATTTTAAGCAACAGTTTCCTGGAAAACCAGTGGATCAAAGGAAAAAATTAAGTCAAAATTTGAAAAAACTTCAAAACAAATGAAAATGCAAACACAATGTACCAAAACTTATGGATGCTGCAAAAATAGTTTTGAGAATGCAGTTTATACTGATAAATGCATGTATTAGAAAATAGACCTGAAATAAGCAATCTTACTTTACACCTCCAGAAAATAAAAAAAGAACACAATAAGCCAAAAGTTAGCAAAAGAAAGGAAATAACAAAGATCAGAGTGGAAATAAATTAAAGACCAGAAAAAAAACAGTAGGGAAAAAATCAGTGAAATTAAGATCTAGTTGTTTGAAAAGATAAACAAAATTGACAATTCTTTAGCTAAAGTAAGAAAAAAAGAGAAGAAAAACCCTCAAATCAGGAATGCAAGAGGAGGCATTACAACTGCTACTATAGAAATACATTGGATCATAAAAGACTATTATGAATATTTATATGCCAACAAATTGGATAACCTAGAAGAAATGAGTTAATTGATTGAAACATACAACCTACCAAGACTGAATCCATAAGAAAATTGGAATAAGCCAATAACAAGTAAAGAGATTAAATCAGTAATCAAAAATCCCTAACACAGAAAAGCCCAGACCCATAGGGATTAACTGAAGTCTACCAAACATTTAAAGGAGAATTAATGCCAGCCCTTCTCAACTCCTTTGAAAAAAACTGAGGAGAAACAAATGTTTCCAAACTCATTTTATAAAACTAGATTACCCTGATACAAAAAGCAGATAAGGAAACTAGAAGAGAACTATAGACCAATATCCCTGATGAATATAAATGCAAAAATGCTCAACAAAATATTGGCAGACCAAATTCAATAAAGCACATTTAAAAAATTATATATTATGACCTAGTGGGATTTGTCCCTAGTATATAAGGGTGGTTCAGTATGTGAAAGACCACATTAACAAAATGAAGGATGAAAATCATATGATCATCTCAACAGTTACAGGAAAAGCACTTGATAAAATACAACATTCTTCTATGATTAAGACCCTCAACAAACTGTACATAGAAAGGTCATACGTCAACATAATAAATGCCATATATGACATTCCCATAGTTAATGTTACACATAATGGTGAAAAATTAAAAGCTTTTTCTCTAAGGTCAGGAATAAGACAAGTGGGCATAGAATAGGAACTCCTAGCTAGAGCAATTAGTAAAAAAAAAAAAAATCCAAATTGAAAAAAAAAGTAAAATTGTCATTATTTGCAGATGATATGATCTTGCAAATAGAAAATCCTAAAAACTCAACCAAAGACTTGTAGCTAATCAATGAATTCAGTAAAGTTGCTGCATATAAAATTAATGTACAGAGATCAATGCTGTTTTCACACACTGGCAAGGAAACATCTGAAAAAGAAATAAAAGTATCTCACTGATAGTAGCATCAAAAACAATAAAATACTTAGGAATAAATTTAACTAATGATGTGGAAAATCTATACACTTAAGAGTTTTCAAAATCTAAGATCTTGATGAAAGAATTTGAATTTAAGAAAAAAAAAACATGGGGTAGGAAGGAGAGAGAGGCAAACCTGGAAACAGACTCTTTAATTATAAAGAACAAGGAAGGGAGGCTGGTGGGGGAATAGTTTAAATAGGTGAAGGGGAATAAGGAGTGCACTTGTCATGAGCACTGGGGATTGTATGGAAGTATGAATCACTAAACTCTACACCTGAAACTAATATTATATTGTATGTAAACTAGCTGGAATTTAAATAAATTCTTGGAAAGGAAAAAAAAGAAAATTAATGAGACACAAACAAATGGGAAGACAGTCTGTGTTCATGGTCATGAGAATTCATACTGTCCACACTACCCAAAGCTATCTATTGATCAGTGTAATCCTTATCAAAATTACAATGGCATTTTTCATAGATATAGAAAACACAATCTCAAAATGTGTATGGAAACACAAAAGACCCTGAACAGTGAAAGCAATTCTGAGAAAGAACAAGGCCAAAAGCATCACTCTTCCTGATTTCAAAGTATACTACAAGCTATAATAATAAAACAATATGGCCCTGGATAAAAATAAACCCGTAGACCAATGGGACAGAATAGAGAGCCCAGAATTAAATCCCCGCGTATATAGTCAACTAATCCTTGACAAGACAAGCAAAAACACCAATGTGGCAAGGATAGTCTTTTCTCCAAATAGTGTTAGGAAAACTGGATAACCACATGCAGGAAAGTGAAATTGGACTCCCATCTTACACCACTCACAAAAACTAACTCAAATGAATTCATGATTTAAACATAAGGCCTAATATCTTTAAACTCATAGAAGAAACTCAGGGAAGAAAATCCTTGATACTGGATTGGGCAATAATTTTTTGGATATGACACCAAAAGCCACAAGTAATAAAAGCAAAAATAAGACTACATCAAACTAAAAAGCTTCTGCATAGCAAAAGACACGACCAACAAAATGAAAAGACAACTTACAGAATTAAACAAAATATTTGCAAAATATGTCAGATAAGGGGATAGTATACAAAATATATCAAGAATTCATACAACACAATAATGACAACAACCTAATTTTTAAAATGGGCAGAGGAACTAAATAGATATTTTCCTTAAGAAGACCTCCAAATGGACAATGGGCACATGAAAAGATGCCCAACGTCACTAATCATAAGGAAATGCAAATCAAAAGCATAAATGCAAATCAAAAGCATATCACCTCTCACCAGTTATGATGGGGACCATCAAGAGTTAACAAGTGTAGTCAAGAATGTGGAGAAAAAAGAACCCCTGTATACTTTTGGCTGGAATGTAAATTGGTATAGCCACTGGGAAAACAGCATAGAGGCTCCTTAAACAATTCAAAATATAACTATTATGTAATCCAACAATTCTACTTCTAGGTATATATCTAAAGGAAATGAAAACAGGAGTTTGAAGATATGTATACGCTCCCTCGCTTATTGTGGCATTATTCACAATGGTCAAGGTATAGAAACAACTTAAGTATCCATCAATGGATAAGTGAATTAAAAATTTGTGGTGTATAAACACAATGGAATATTGTTCAGCCCATGAGAAAGAAGGAAATCTTGCTATTTGCAGCAATACATATGGACCTTGATGGCCTTATGCTAAGTGATGCAAGTTAGAGAAAAATGTATATACCATATGATACTACTTAAATGTAAAATCTGGGATGCCTGGGTGGCTCAGCGGTTGAGCATCTGCCTTTGGCTCAACCGCAGGGCATGATCCTGAGGTCCCGGGATCTAGTCCCGCGTCGGGCTCCCTGAATGGAGCCTGCTTCTCCCTCTGCCTGTGTCTCTGCCTCTCTCTCTCTCTCTCTCTCTCTCTCTCTCTCTCTCTCTCTCTCTTCTGTGTGTGTGTCTGTCTCATGAATAAATAAATTTTAAAAAATGTAAAATCTAAAAAAAAAAAAAAAACAAGCTTGTCAACAGAGTAGAATGCTGGTTATTTAGTTTAGTTTAGGTTTTCTTTTCTTTTTTTCTTTACTAACCAGAGGCTGGCAGGGATTGGGGGAAAATTGGGGATACATTGTTTAAGAGTATAAGTTGCAAGAGGCACCTGAGTAGTTCAGTCAGTTGGGCATCTACTTTCAGCTCAGGTCATGATCTCAGGATCCTGGGATCAAGCCCCTCATTGGGCTCTCTGTTTAGCGGGAGTCTGCTTCTCCCTCTTCCTCTGCCCACCTTCAGCTCTGTCTCATGTTGTCTCTTGCTATCTCAAATAAATAAATAAACTCTATATTTAAAAAGAATATAAATTGGGAACTAGTAAATAAGTAAGTCCTGTAGAGCCAGTACACACACAGCATTGTGCTTATACTCAACAATACTGAATTATAAACTTCAAGGTTACTAAGACACTAGATAGTAATTGTTCCTACAACAAAAAATAAATGATAATTCTATGACAATATGGGGCTGTTAGCTAAGCTAAGGTGATAGTCATACAGAAATATACAAATGTATCAAATCATTACATTGTATACATTAAAGCTACATAATGTTCTATGTCAATTATATTTCAATTTTCAAAACAACAGCCACTCTGCCTGCCTGGAGATAGTGTCACTAGTCAAATCATGAAATATTTTTTCAGTCAAAGAACTAAAATTGTTTCTAGCAATGCATGTATTTTTGCCCAAAGTAGTTGTGTTTGTGTATATGTATGTGTATGTTTCTACGTATAACATACTGACATTCTATTATCAAGCTATTTTGTGAGATCAATGAATTGTTCTTCCTTAGAAGACTATTATGTTATAACGGGGCAATGTTAGAAATGCATGTGAGGTATGACCAGTGAGGGTAGAACTTGGCATTTCCTAGAAAGAGCCTGATAGCTCAGAGGTTGGCAGTGGAAAAGAGAACACACTAAAATATTTGGGAGAGTGCCCAGTATTTGCTAAGTGCTTAAAAAGATGTGGAATGAACATGATGAAGTCTTAAAGATGAGTACTATTTTTCTTTGTAACAGGTCATGGTCATGCTTCTCTCATCTCTTCCAAGTTAAAGACTGTGATCCTATGTGTCCTTATGGAGATATTAATACCTATCTCACTGGTTTGTGATGAAAATTAATGAAATAAGATATATCTCAGATGCAGCTAATGAGGTATTAGGATGCTATTATGCATGGATGGGAAACCATGTAGCCCTGTGTTTGGCATAGTATGTCGTCTCATGGTGGACAAACATTTTTTCCTTCACTCAATTTCTTACCTCCTCTAACCGCAACATGAAACAGGACCCTCATATTTTCTTCTTTATATGGTAAAAAATATATGTTCAGCTGGGTATCTTTAGTGCTATTTTAGTTGTGTTTTTTAAATTCTATTAATGTACAAGGAAATTGCTTAAATATACATCCAGAAATTCATTCTCTCTCTCTCTCTCTCTCTCTCTCTCTCTCTCTCTCTCTCTTTCTCTCTCTCTCTCTCTCTCTATCTCTCTCTCTCTCAAATAGAGAGACAAAAGAGCACATGAGCAGGGTGGATGGGAGTGGAGCAGAAGGAGAAGGAGAGAGAGAATCTTAAGTAGGCTCCATGCCCAATGTGGAGCCTGACACAGGGCCCAATCTTATGACCTAAGCCAAAATCAAGAGCTGGAGACTTAACGGACTGAGCCACCCAGGTGCCCCCAGAGATGCTCTATTAAGGAAGAAGCTTCTTTTTATAAAAGACCAGACTTCTTAGTTTTATTCTGTATTAGCACTTCCATAATTTAGAAAACAGTGGTGATATTTGTTTTGCACATTTTGTTTTGCATATCTATTTATATGGAAATATAAAATACAGGTAGCTTGGAAACTCAAGTTCATTATCAGCATTTTATAGTCTAATAAAGAATTCTCATTAAATAATGGACAGTTGTCTTACTCCATGACAGATTTTCAACTGAAACCATCTGTTCTTATCAACAATTGCTGTGGCATACAATATATGGTGTTAAATTACATCTTTGAAAGTCTTTGAAAATTAAGTAAATATCTCCTTTTAAACATAACCATTATACTTTTTAGATATGAAGGGAATTATATGCAACCAAAATTACAGTAGCCATGCTAGGTATTAAATGGTTTTCAAATTCCTTAAGCATTTGTGTGGTTCTTTTGTCATTTTGCACTATATTATTTTTTTCAATTATATAACCATTATATTTATTTATATAAAACCATTTACTGGTAGATTTTAATGTAATTTTTAAGAGGGATAGATTCAAAAGTAAGTTATGTGAATATAAAAAATGCTTACTTTATTTAATACCATACTCTTATCATTTGAATTATGCTTGGCTGATAACAGGCATTCAGTTAATATTTGTTGAGTAAAGGAAACACTAAAAGCTGCATGTTGAATGTATGGGCTACCTATCAAAAATTACATAATTTGAAAATTCTTCTGGCATTCCAAAGAAAGCCAATTCTCTGTACTAGTGGAAAAGACTTGAATAACATGTTTCAAGCTGACTGTCTTGCATCACTTCTCAAATTATAAAAGCGCAATTATGAAGACCTCAGTCAATAAGTGAAATTATAAAATACTAGTAATTTCAATGCCCTGGAAAGTGGAAAGAGCAACTTATTAATATTTTCATTTTCTGAATGAGTAAACAAAATTATCTTAGCTAAAAATGACAAAGTTGAGACTAACACTCATTCCATCTTATTCCAGATCCTGTGCTCTTAACCACTAGGCTACATTATTGGTTCACATCCTTTACTTCCCTTGTAACATCCTAGCATTCAGGGGTTCTGTGATAGTACAATGATGATAACTATCATTATTTCAGAAAAAAAGTACTCAGGTCAACTTAAAAACAGATGATTGAAGTAGAGCAGAGCAATAAACAAATTGGAGTATTAACCATTGCTCAAATACATACTTTACAGTGAGAAGAAAGAAGTAAAATGTAAAAATGATCTTCAGGGGAAGAACAAATGATAAGCTGCATTGATCTGGAAAGGTCATACACAAATGAGAAAATTGTGGCAAATAAAACCATAAAACTAAAGGAAGAAAAATGAAATTGGAATAAAAGTGTCATCAAAGCCATCTTTTACTTCTTATATTAGTGAACGTTGATTTTTTAAAATATATATATAATTTATATCAGTGCTTTCAATATGCTTTCCGTAAGTAAAACAGTTTTTAAAGATGTGCAGGTACTTGTATATTACAAGGATAGCTCTGAGTGTATGCAGTCCCTATCAAGTTATTATCTGCAAAATGTTTCTCAGCAGGAGATTTAATCTTGAGTATAAATTGACACGCCTCCCTTTAAGTGTTCTCTGTGTTGAGTTTGTGCTGGATTGCAAGCCATGCCCAATCATTCATTTTCTTTCCCTAACATTGCTCAATAGCGTACCTCTCAATACTTAGAGTACAGCATTTCTAGCGTATAGATAAGAAGACTTACATACATAACTAGAAGATAATATAGGATATATGTAAACAAAAACATTACATTTTTCTTAATTCCTAGCAGAATTTGTCAGCTTCACTAAGATTCTCAGATTAAACAGTCTCAGGGACACATTTTTTAAAACATTCTGTGTTTGTGACTACAGTGACTTTCTAAAACTCATAAAGAGGGATCCCTGGGTGGCGCAGGGGTTTGGCACCTGCCTTTGGCCCAGGGCGCGATCCTGGAGACCCGGGATCGAATCCCACGTCGGGCTCCCGGTGCATGGAGCCTGCTTCTCCCTCTGCCTATGTCTCTGACTCTCTCTACTCTCTCTCTCTCTGTGTGACTATCAAAAATAAAAAAAAAAATTAAACTCATAAAGAACTATTTTGCTTGATACTTTACAAGGAAATCTTGAGTATATTTCAAATTTCCAGTGGTTTCAAAATTTGCAAAGCTTCCACTATTTTGATTACATGTTCTTTTATATCATTTTTTTTAATTTTTTTTAATTTATTTATTTATGATAGTCACAGAGAGAGAGAGAGAGAGGCAGAGACACAGGCAGAGGGAGAAGCAGGCTCCATGCACCGGGAGCCCGATGTGGGATTCGATCCCGGGTCTCCAGGATCGCGCCCCGGGCCAAAGGCAGGCGCCAAACCGCTGCGCCACCCAGGGATCCCCTATATCATTTGATAAAGTTTGAAATATTTTCTCAGATAAAAATACTATTTCTAAAAAATGTTTGATTTATTGGTTAATTCTCATCTAGTCAAATAAAAAAAATTATCACATTTAACTGACTCACTTTAAATTTGATGCTAGATATAAACTATCCACCACTAAAATGTACAGATGCTTCAACATTTTAGAGTAATGCTAACTACTCTGCCATAGAAAACATCATTCTTTCTGGAGAAAATAACTTATTTGATAATTATAAAGCTGTAGTTAATGACCAGGGCTTTGGGACCATTCTGGGCTGCATTTGCTGGGCTCTGCCACTTGCTCTGATCTCAGACATATTATTGGATCATTAAACCTCAATTTCCCCATCAGTGAAATAGGTAATAACTCTACTTCCCAGGGTTATTGTGATCATCAAACAAAATAACATATATAAAATTTTTGATATTCTGCTCAGCACCTCATGAAAGGTCAGTACATTGAACTATTAACATGGTATATAAAGATGTCATTGTCGGGTGCCTGGGTGGAGCAGCTGGTTAAGCCTCTGACTCCTGGTTTCCGCTTAGGTCATGATCTCAGGGTTGTGAGGTGGAGCACTTTGTCGGGTTTTGTGCTGAATGCGGAGTCTCTTTAAGGCTCTCTCTCTCCCTCTATACCTCCCCCCTTCCTCTCTCTCTAAAATAAATAAATAAATAAATCTTTTAAAAAGAAGATTTCTATTGTGTTAGTACGTTGTACCACCAAAACTCTCTAAGACCTTGATTACTCTTATTTGATTAATTGATTTTAGCAGTTAATATTTCTAATGCTTTTATGACCAAAGGCATACTATATGTGTGTTACTATCCTGGCAGCATGCTGAATTTAAACTATAAAGCAGTACTGAAATCATCACTTAGTTAATTGTCATTGCCCAATGCCATATGAACTGTTCTTATTATAACATATGATATTAACACCTTCATAATTCAAAGGTAATGCAATAGCTTTTGATGATTATCATCTCTTTATGAGGTAATACCTGAAAAATCAGTGAGAGTACACTAGGAACACAAATATCATATGCATATAATCATTAAAAATAATTTGAGTTGTAGCAGCTGCTGTAATTTGCAAAGCAAGTTGGTATCTCTGAATCAATTTTTTAAATTATGCAATAATTATAAATTACTTTTAAAAATCTTGAGTATATATGACATACATAGATTATCCCATATTTACTTAAAATTTTTTACATTTTACTTTCTAGATTTAGATCTTTATCTGAAACCTATTTTGTAAACGTGGTAAGATAGATTCAGCAGTTTCAAACTGATTTATAATGTCTACACTGTCATATACTAAGTTTACATATATGCATGATATATTTCTCAGCTTTCAGCGTTTGTTTTTATCTCTATATAAATTCCAAGATACCAGTCACCAAAGCTTTGTAATAAGCTTTGAAGTAGAGAAAACCCCACACTACTCTTCTTAATCTTCAAACTTTTCTTGGCTATTATTAGCTGTTTTTTACATCCATGTGAATTTCAGGATGTACACACATGCATAAATCTTTTAGGATTTTTTTGGAAGCTGCATTTTATTTATAGATTAATTTAGGGAGGGTTGACCCCTTTATGATATTGAGTTTTTCTATTTCTATTCAAGAATATGATATATTTCTCCATTCAGAATGTTCTATGTTAAATTCATACTTACTTCTAAGTAACATCCATTTGGGGAGATTATTTTTAAACTTTAATTACATTTTGTAATCACTTATTGTCATTCTGACTTTTCATGAGCAACAATGAAAGTAAGGTGACAGGAATGATATTTCCAAAGTGCCAAAACTAAAAAATTGCCAATCTGTCAGCAGATCTTCACTAAAGAAAAGTTTGAAATGATAAAGAAAAAAGTGATTTCAGGTAGAAATTGTAAATTTCAAGAAT
Source organism: Nyctereutes procyonoides (assembly GCF_905146905.1). Taxonomy (NCBI): domain Eukaryota; kingdom Metazoa; phylum Chordata; class Mammalia; order Carnivora; family Canidae; genus Nyctereutes; species Nyctereutes procyonoides. The sequence continues at coordinate 25,699,131 of NW_026575051.1, read as the reverse complement.
GAATAAAAATATTAAAATATGCTTTTAAAAAGGGAAAAATAATAACTATTAAGATAATATACCATGATTAAAATGATATAGAGTTTAAATATAAACATAAGTTTATATAAAAATGAGTAGTATATGCATCAGGGCAGGGGGGCAAAGATGGGACTAAAGTATTCTTAATGTCCTGTTTTCTTAGGGTGTTCATACAGATATTAATCTTACACTGCACTTTGATAAGTATGCTAACTATGGTAAAATAAAGACTTTAATAAGTTTAGGAGACAAATTAAGAATAGAAACAAAGGATTCAATTTCCACACCAATAGAGAGTAAATCATGGAATAAGAAAAAAAAAAACAAATTTCAACAGATTTAAGATAGGAGAGAAAAAAATACAACACATGAAGGACAAGTCAAGAAATGAGATAGAATGGCAGGAATTAAATTCAAACATATCAGTAATTATAATCCGTATAAGTGGACTAAGTCAAAAGACAAATGTTATAAAGTAAGAGAATGGGAATATATATCAAGTAATTTTTTAAAAAAAATTATTTAATGTTAATATCTAAGCAGAATGACAGGTTAAAAAAATGCTAGGAACGAGGTAACTTCGTAACACTAAAAGCTTCACTATACCTGTAACTTGTAATGATTTTAAATTGTTTGCCAAGCACTCAAGAACTTCAGGATCACATTCTTTTCGGGCACATGAGAGGATTTAGGAAGATTTATCATAGAAAGGCTCTAAAACAAAACCACCCTACTTAAAGAACTCTGAGCATACAGAGAATTTTCTCAGACACGAATGCATTTAAGGCAATAAGAAACATATTTTATATAGCTGGTGCTTAAGGAAAATATCCTAATGGGTATTAGAAAATATTTATAATTCACTGATAATAAAAATGCTACAAATTAAAACTTGTGAGTATAATTAAAGCAGTATTTAGAAATAAATTAAGAGCCTTAAATTTAAGCCTAGGCTTAAATTGAGCCAAACAAGCATTTTAAGAAACAAAGAGAAAGAAAAGGAAAACAGTTCCAAAGAAAAAAGTAGAATAACAGAAGTTGACGAAATAGAAGCATTTGCAAGAGAGGCTCAAAAAAAAAAAAGTCAGAAGTTGATTTTTTAAAAAGATTTATTCATTTAGTTAGTTAGTTGGGAAGGGAGGAGCAGAGGGAGAGGGACAAGCAGACTTTCCACTAAGCGGGGAGCCTGAGGTGGGGCTCCATCTCACAACCTTAAGATCATGACCTGAGCTCAAATCAAGACTGGGGCCCTTCACCAATTAAGCCACGCAGGTGCCCTGATTCTTTTTTTCAAGAAGGAAAAAAAGCCACGCAGATGCCCTGATTCTTTTTTTTTTAAGAAGGAAAAAAAAAAAAAGAATTGATTTAAATACTCTGATTTAAATACTCAAAAAAAGAGATAATTCACAAATTACCAAAACTCATAATGGAGACCCAACTATGGACAGTCAAATAACAGAGGTATATTATAACTAACTTCATGACAATAAATGGGAAATTTTGGATGAAATTTACAAATTCCCCTAAAAGATATAACATGATAAAATTGTCTCACAATGAGCACAGATGCAAAATATTAGTAAACTGTATCCAGCAATGATAATGATAACTTAACAAAAGAAAATATACCATAAGAAAATTAGGTTTATCCCAAAATACAAGGTAGTTTAATTTAAAAATCAATGAATGAACTCATCAGAAGATTGGATTAAAAGAGAAATTCAAGTGATTAATTTAGAGTTTTTTTGAGGACCAGGCGGAACAGCGCAAGTGAAGAGGTTTATTTTCTCTTTTTGTTTTTTTTAAGTTGAACTGCTGTTAAAGAATTATTGCTGGTTCAGGCTGCTGTTGTCTGCTTCTGCATTTATTTAAAAGAAAAAATCGCAAGTAAGTGTATTGTGAGAGCCTTGATTAATTTCTTTAGCAATTGCTGCTTTACATTGCACTCATTTACGCATCTTTCAAGTCTAATGGATTAGAAATCTTGATGAGACTGAAGGGAAATACTTCAAAATACGAGGAAAAGTAGAAGAGCACTTAATGAAGAAATCCTGGTAGTATTTTACTTTTACAAGAATCTCTATTCTGTTTCCAATAAAGACATCTTTTGACAAACATCCTTTAGTATGGAAAGTACATTTCTCATTTTGATCAGTACAATCTATAGTATTGTTCTGGATATAAAATACCATTGATTTTACAAGAGGGTTATATGTTTACATCAACTAAGCAGTACCCACACCAGCACGGATAATAGTTAATTATACTCCTCCTTTCAAAAATATCATTTCCCAAGAATTTCAATTAAGTGTATAATAATAATCTCATAGAGGGTACAATTCCTAATTAACAATGGGACTTGCCCTTTTGTTTCATGAAAGAGGGTGATTACTAAAGTACTGTGTTGGCCAGCTTTTGTTTGAGTCCCATCTTCAGAGTCTGAAAACAAATGTGCCTCCAGCGCCTGCTGCTTTATTTGTGCTTTTGTTTCCAATGCGTTGTTTTAAGATCTTCAGTGTTTTTAAGATCTTTACTTTTCTCATTACCTTCTAATCCTTTATGATTTCTGTGCTATCTAATGTGTCTCTTTGAGTTTCATCAAAACAGTGTGGTTTCCAGAGAACAAGACTTCAGATCTTTTTTTTTTTTTCTTTTTCTTTTTCTTTGCCACTATATATGCTGTAGGACTTTGGGCACATGGAGAAAATAAGATTGAATTTTGACAATAAAGTAAGCATACTAGCCCCTTTACTATATATTTGTGACATAAATGTTCTTAGGTAGGTTTTTACTGGTTACCACTGTAGATGTAATCAGTGTCCATTAAGGGTATTCCATTTACTAACTAAATTATGAAATTCTAACCCTAAAAAATCTTGAAAATTATTCTCTTGGTCATAAGACATAAAGTAGTAAAGAAATTATGGCAAACCAGTATCATTCTTATAAGAAAGCCCAAAAGATTTTGTGCATTAAAATAAAATTTTAGTAACAAACTTTACAAGGTCCTTAATATATTTGATTCTTTTGAGTTTTCTTTTGGCAAATCACCATAAATATGTCTTTAAAATGTGTGCTACCTGCCGTACAGATAGTTCCTTTCCAAATACTAACCCTGTAATTTCCCTTTATCTTTGTGTGCTCAGAAATTTCACTTTCTAAATTTGTTTGTGTATCCTTTTATATTTAATAATAAACCTGCTTATGTAATTTTGACTTTTGCTTTCACAGCCAGTTGCTTCAGTAACTGTGAACTTTCTGACCATGTCCATGCTCTTCTCCTATATCTTTTTCAATCTTAAATCCTCAAGATTTGCCTTTTCAATTTGTCTTTGCAAATTGCTAATATATACACATACTCTGCATCTATTGGATTTTCAATAAATACTAGCTAATGGAATATGTAACCTTTAAAAATAATTAGTACTAACATGGTGTTAGTATTTATTGAAGATTATTAGATACCAGCACTGTTGGGTTTATATAAATTAAAGAGAACTACTCTTATCACAACCACTTTGCTGATATGAAAACGGGCATGCAGAGGTTAAGAACTTGCCTAAGTAACTAAGTGGAGAATCTGTGATTCGAACCCAAGAATTTTTAGTTTAGAAACCCTACTCTTAACTTTAACGTACTACATCTATAATTCATCTTCATCATTTTTATACATATCATGAGTTTAATATGTTAAAACAATTCTTAAGGGAAAATTGTGTGTCCGTCTTTTCAAACATCATGAGATATATGATTTATACAAATGTAATCAGTGAACATATTACTTATTAGGAATGGCATATTTGTATAAAAATGAGTCAGTTTGGTTTTAATAAAACTCCTAAAACTATTCTCTTGAAATCAACACCTTAGCTTAAAAAAAAACAACTTGGGAGTTTTATGTTTAAATGAACTTAGCTTCTATGAATTTAATTGACAACAGAATTTTATTTAATTAGTTATGTGCTATCTTTCAGAAAAGGGGGATGTTACATTTGCACAGGATGTTCAATACTTTTTTTAAAAGCCAAATAGAAATATATGTAATACTACATAAATGTCTCATAATTAGATGTCAAATGTATACCAACAATTTTTTTCTCATACTATACTTTACACGATAAAGCAACATTTGAATTCAGGCTGAAAAAATAAAAACACTATTCTTCCACTCTCATCACAAATATCACAAATGATTTGTCTGAATTGACAATAAGCTTAGAAATAATAATCACTCAAATCTCATCTAACAGCTATAAAGAATAGAATTTTTCAATAATTAGTGTTCCCCAGTACTTCTTTTCTTTTCTTTCTTCTTTTACCCCAGATAACATAGGCCAGAATCAAAAAACAACCAATATTTCAGAGCATAACAATGGCTGAATAGGATTTTATTTCCCAACAATATCTAATTGAGGATTTTGTTTTATATAACTTATGAGATCACTATTTTGCCTATACATGTAAATAGAAACTATGCAAATTATTGAACACTGATTTGGAACACATGTAGAAAAAAATCATTTCCAACAGATGTATTAATGCAAGTTAACTAAAATACAGTATTTAGACAATGGAGCATTTCTAACAATGATGTATCATAATGCACACCAGTCTATTTTTACTCAGAATTATGCATAAAGCAACTTTTTAAAGGCATGCAGTTTTAGGGAGAAGACTTGACTGACTTGACTTTACAGGTTTCCCGAGCTGAGTTGAGATTTTAGGAAACCTTTACTGCTTAAAATCCAGTCTGCTGTTAAAAACACAGTTTTACAGTAAAAGTAATACTACATAGTCATTGTAAGAAATCCAGCAATATTCAATTATTTAAATTGGCATTGAGCCAAAAGACCAGTTAAGGCCTTATATATTAGTGAAGAATACTAGAATTTTTGGACTGATGATAGGTCAGACCAATTTACTAAGTAAGCAAAACAAAACAAAACCCAAAAATCTTAGTAAGAGGAAGCATTACATAGTTAATATGATAACTTTGACTTTTTTTTAATGAGAGGCATACATAAAGCTGACTCTTCACTTTTTAAAGAAAATGAAGTTTTCATCTGTAACGAACAACCACAAGAGTGAAAATGTGTAAATCATTCATTGTCTGTAATAGCATCTGTCATGTAATATTCTCAAAAGTTACAGGAAGATTGAAACTGTGATCCTGGTAAAGTCATAAATCATTTCACCATAATTGTATACTAAATAGAGATCGACATTCTTTGTCCATTAATTTTATTTCTAGAAATATGTTCTAAGGAGATAATGAGAGATGAGGTCAAAGATTTATATGCACAAATGTTCATTATAGCAGTATTTATAATAGCCAAATGTTGAAAACAAACTAAAAGTCTATAAAAGGGAGCTGGTAAGATAAATCATTGTACATTCCTAACTATGCCATAATTCTATGTACCAAAATAGTATGCTTTCAGGAATATTTCAAAATAAGGAAAATACCTTATTTATATAATATTACATATATTAACTATTATATGTACGTATATATTACTGACAGTTATATAAAATATATACAGATCTATGTAAAGAAAAATATGAGTCAGAAAACTTTTTTAACATTCTGTATTGGGATTAGTTTTGTTTTTTGGGGGGGGATTAGTTTTGGATTATGGTATTAAGACAAAAATAATTTCCTACTGTTCTGCTAAACAATTCTGTGACAAATTCTGTCTTGAGGGTGGAGTGGTGGTGGTGGTGGTGGTGCTGTGTGTGTGTGTGTGTGTGTGTGTGTGTGTTTGCTAACCAATACAGAGAACAAGTGAACATATCTAAGCTACTGTTCCTACTCCTAGAAATTAAGACTGAACCAACAATTTACTTACCAAGACTAACTGCTTAAGCATAAAGACGTAATTTGGAACATCTGCTTTGTTATTCCCACTCACCAATCCAGAGTTATGTCATAAATTTTTCCTGATCCCAAATAATTCCTTTACTTGCAAGATCCACCTCAAAATCACTCAGCCTGAATGGTAGAACTCTATACATAGTCTGATCTAATTCCCATTTAAGGGCACTAATAAATTTAGCTGTGCTTGATCCGGCAGGTTATTTGATCTTTGCTTTTCTAGAAGTCTTTTTACATAGTCATGAATGTTTTTAATTTTCAAAATATTTTGGAAATTTCTCCAATGAATATGTGTTTCAATCAACTTACTAGCAAACTTTTCTTCTCTGCATCCATTTTATTTTCTTCCTCTCTTCTATTCACTCTTCCTTTCTTCTTTTCATCACTTTGATTATAAGAATTAAATAAATAAATGTAATTTAAAGCCTAGCAGTGTTTCTACTTTTCAAACTGTATTAAAAGAGTATTTGGGGTTGTCTGGGTGACTCATTCAGTTAAACATCTGACTCTGGATTTTGGATCAGGTCAGGAACTCAAGGTCTTGAGATGGAGCCTTTGTCAGGCTTTATGCTCAGTGGGGAGAATGATTGAGAGATTCTCTCTCTCCCTCTCCCTATGCCCATCCTCCACCCTGCCCACTCATGCTCTCTCTCTCTCTCTCTTTCTCTCTCATAAATAAATAAATCTTTTTTTTTAATGAAGTACTAGTGCTACCTACTTCATGAAAGATCAGGGGGCTGTGTGTGTGAAAAGAGTCCTACTCTCTGCCTATACGTGTGGCTCAGTTTGACTTTAGTCAAAGATCCCGTCAACAGGAGAACAGATACAAGTAATTAGTGGCTGTATTTGCCTGAATAAGTTCAACTGAATAAAACTGGAAGGAAGAGAGAAAAAGAAGCTCACCACATTTGGATAATGGAAGCTCATTCCATACTATTACTATTACTGTATAGTATAATCACAAAATGGATGCATTTTCTTTTCCTTCTTTGACTGTGGAGGTGAGGGAGGGGTAACATTTATTTTTTTGTGTTATAAAGCAATTTTAATATAGACAATATTTTTTAAATTTGTAAGTAAGAAGCTAAATGATCCTGATGCTTTCTTCATCTTTTAGGTGGAAAATATAATTTTAAAACGACCTCCTCCCTGTACCAATCCCATAGAAAATTATTTTTATAGTTTATAAGTCTTTATGATTTTTGTATGTATGTCCATGTACACATGTTTTCTCAAAAAAGGTCAGTTACACTACCTCCCTACTATATTTGTAGGATAAAGTACAATACATATATTGCTAGGCTCTAGAGTATAATACAACATTAAATTTTTATTAATGTTGTTCAATTACTCTTCAGAGGTTATATAAATTTGAACTCCCATAATCAAGCAATAGGAATATTACTTTTCCTGCATTGTGAATAATAATAGCTATTTGCAATTTTTGTTGAGATGAGTGATAAAAAAATAGCTTACGATTTTATAAAATTTGTCTTTGAGTATTAGATTCTGAGTAACATGTCTACACTCTTTTTTTTATATTTTTAAAATTTTCTTTGTTAAAGCATATATTTTTAAAAATATAAAATTTATGCTAACTTAAAAATCTTAAAATTGGTAATAATTAAAATGAAAACTAACATTTCTGTATGGATACATATGCATGTGTAGTATTCCGTTAATAAATATTTTTATTAGCAATTTAGCATGAGCAATTCCATTTTTGTAGAAAAAAATCAACAGATATTTTCAACCTCATATGATTCAACCTAATAATTCACCTAATAGTTCATATTTATGCATTTATTTGTATTAAATACATTATGTGTTACTTGGAGAATGTACCAGATACCATGCTAATTTCTAGATTAAGTCGATTTATAACAAAAAATTGGTATGTGTTGAATCATAATCTGGAAGGAAAAGCACAGTTACTCATAGCTTGAGCAATTTCTCAAAGATACCATATTCTTTTTATAAATTTTTTTTATTTTACTATTTCAAAACAATTAAGAATCTTTATAGAATTACTGAATGACAAGGTGTATTTCTTGACAAAAGTCATTAAATGAAGTAAATTATTTTTAAAAGTTATTAGATGATTACTATAATGATTAAAGTAATAAATGCTTTTCAGGTTCTTAATGAGACTCTACCACAGAACATGAGACTAAGATTATTAAAGCAATAAAAGTCTTTAGGGATATCTATATGTTTTAAAATTGAATTCAATTTATAATTAAATAAATATCTAAGACTAAATATTAAAGTAAAATGTAAAAAAAAGAAAAAGAAAAAAAGGTGATTCTGGTTTAGATTGTATTTTCAAAAATTATTCCTAGCCTGGGAAGTCTATACTTATTGCTAGATTTAATTTCAGGTTTCTTTTTTTTTTAACTGAATAAAAGAAACATAGTTGATAGAGCCATTCTAACATTTGTTTTCATACTCTTTTAATGAGATTTGAGTGCTGTGATTTAATTGCTTCAGTGATTCACATTTTATAATCTAAAAGGGTGATGCCTGATATTATCAAGTAATTCTTAAGAACCATTCATAATAATTAAATGTTGTATTTTCCTTCTAATGTAGCAGTTCAGTAGTTTATATATGATTAATAACCACGCTCAAGCTTGTATAGGTAATGCCTACACTTATTAATCTCCTACACATAATTCTATGTAAAATAAAAATGCAGTTTTAGAGAATAAATACATGTTACATTGTTTTAAAGAAGATAACAGAGTACTAATATTTTAATGGATAATCTACTTATGTGACTTCATTTTGGCAAGGAAACACTTGGTTTTATAATTCAAATTCATTTGTATAAAATTATTAAGAAAATATGTACTTTTAGAGCATAGGGCATGAGTTCTGAAGGCAGAGACTGTGTCTTTCATTTCTTTTGTTTCATTTATTGTCTTCCTTCAATAAATATGAATGAGCACTGGCTACATGCAGTTTTAGAAACAAAAGATTCAAAGGAGCTCTCTTCCTTCTGGAGAGACTGACATATAGATCATTACAATGCAACATGGAGAGTGCTGGGCTACTGGGACATGGACGTGTTTCTGATCTAAACCAGAATGGTCAGAATTTACTTTCTGTAAAGGGTGGTGTATATGCTGAGCTTAAAAGGTGAATAAACATGGATCAGGTTTAGAAAGAGGAGGAAGACATCCTAGGAGGAGCCACGTATAGGAATGAAAAGGAAATGAGTGATAGGCAGAGCTGATTATAAATAAATTGTATGATACTGAAGGCTGAGGACCTTTATTCTTTCCAAGAAAGCGATTTCATTTTGTAACAATTACATTTTTCTCTCCCACATTATGGTAGTTTTAAGTATTGTGCTCAATTCTTACTCCCGTGTTGTAGCATTATACATTCATATGTTTGCCATACCCTGACCCTGGACAGAGTATACTTCTCCACTCTTGGACTGTCGATGTGACTTGCTTTGGCCAATGTGAGACAGTGAAAATAAAGTAAAAAAATGCATGAGTTATACTTAAGTCCTCTTTTGCTTCTCCACTTACAAAACAAGAATATAGACTGAATATCCCTCTAGTTCAAGAAGGATGAGAGACATGTGGACAACAGCTTGGAATAAGTTCAGCCATGCCTGGCCTAGATCACCCCAACTACAGACAACTAATTCATAGACACATGAGTGAAAAATATGTGCTCATTTTTGTGTGCTCTGGAGATTTTGTGGTGGTTGTTATGCAGTAATAGCCAGCTATACACAATTTTGAGTGTAAATGCTGCCAAGGTGGTGGTCAACACATATTTTCTGAATGAAAGGAATAGAATAACTTTATCTGTTACAGCTTTTTGAGAATTTGTTTTATTTAAAATTTTTAATTTTTATTTATTTATTTATGATAGACATACAGAGAGAGAGAGAGACAGGCAGAGACACAGGCAGAGGGAGAAGCAGGCTCCATGCACCGGGAGCCCGATGTGGGACTCGATCTCAGGTCTCCAGGATCGCGCCCTGGGCCAAAGGCAGGCACCAAACTGCTGCACCACCCAGGGATCCCCTATTTAAAATTTTTAAACCATCTTAAACCCTCACATAGTTGCCCTGGAACTGAAAAACCAATCAACATTCTAGCATAGAAAGGGCTATACCATATTTGGGCCCTTCAGAAATGGATTTTATAGTGTATAATAGAATAACACTAGCAACTAAAACCAATTGCTTGATCTTAAATTCATGAGGTGATAAATCCTGGCATGGCTGGATGCCAACCTGATGATGGGTAAAAACCAAATCCTGCCTAAATAATGAATGACAGATGGTTTTTTTTTTATATATATATACAGCAAGACTACTTCTTGGAAAAACAAGCACAGACAGCCCATTGCCTACACAACATCTAATTTAAATTAGCCCAGATATTGTCAGCCAAACACAATCAGTAATAGCCAGAGACTTTGATCTTCTAATTTGCGATAGAAACTCTGGATTTTGCGGGCACTTGGGTAGCTCAGCCAGTTAAGCAACTGCCTTCTGCTCTGGTCATGATCCCAGGGTCCTGGGATTGAGCACCAAATGAAGTTCTTTGCTCAGTGGGGAGCCTGCTTCTCCCCCTGCTCATTGTCTCTCTCTCTCTCTCTCTCTCTCTCTCTCTCTCTCTCTAGTAAATAAATAACATCTTAAATAAAGGAACTCTGAATCTTTGATTCTAAAAAATAAAACAGACAAAACAAAACAAAAAAAATAAACAACAACAACAACAAAAAAAAAAAACAGGCAAACCAACCAACCAACCAAAAACCATTTCTCAATTTCCTTTTCTGGATATGTATACTTCTACATGCCCCAACCCTACATTTGTTCCAAATTCTTAATTTGGCACACAGGAATCATTAGTGCTCAGTAGCATGTTTATAATCCCTGGATAAAATTCACTTCTCTTCCTGTTGTGCAAAAGTTTTCGGAGTGAGTCTCTAAAGAGGATTTAAAGTCAGCTCATAACAAGGTTCCTTCTCTCTCTCCCTGGAATGTCAGCAATAGCATCTGCTCTCCATTTTTAAAGGCTTGAGAGAAGTGAAGAGCTTAGAAATGTCTAATCTGGAAGTTGCTAGTTTTACTCATTTTATTTGTTTTTTACTTATTTGCCTGTTTTGAATTATATGTCTTAACTGATGGCTTTGAGTTGTCTACACATAATGTGATTTTGAAAAAGAAATTTGTAGAAAAATATTAGCTTGAGTGTAGAAGCTTGGATTTCTTAAGATTGATTTTTTAAAGAGGAGGTTCAGGCTATATTGGGAATATTATCCACATTTCATCAGTTTTTATTTTTTGTTTTGCCTAAAATCATGCCATATAAGCATGGACTTGAGAGTTACTGTACAAATAAGTTATACACACGTCTGTCTTAAAATGCTTAGTATCATTCCAGTGTCTACAGATAGAATAAAGGGAAATTAGTTGATCTATGTAAATAAAATTAAAATCCTGTCTTTGTATCATTGTGTGATGTAAAAATAATTGGGCATATTTTCCTCAAATTTGGGACATATGTTTGGGATGTTCTAGCTATTATAAATATAGACTAGTGGCTCACATGATGGTCACTTTAGGAACTTTACCATGCGCCTCAAAACAAAGGTCTTGGTTTTCATAATAAATGAATCTGAGTTATAGGGAGAGGCATCGATGCCTCTCCTAAGCAAGAAGATGCCACTTGGAGAATACAAAATGGTTTCACATAGGAGCCCCCAAGTCTAATTCAAAAGGGCAGATACTCTGATTGTAGACAATTTGCTTCTCATATAGGCAACAGTGGGTGGTGACAGGTATATATTTATTATAAATATAGATTTCAGAAAGAAAATCCATATTTAGATTTAAATGAATGTTGTTTGTTAGAAGGAAATCTAGAGAGACATAGCTGGATTTTTATGCAGGGAATGAAAATGATCCTGAACAAATTCAGCAAATTCAAGGAGAGAATTACTAATCACTTGTGGTAAAATATAGTGTTACATGTTTTCCAAAGTCAAACGATGTTTTGCATTTTGGTACTGAAGATAGATATTTTTTCCAGTTTTGTTCTGAAAAAAAAAATATGTCAAGTTTAACTAAATTACCAGGCCACTACCCAAGTCATTGATTAAATTGTTTATTTCATGGGTAAAAATGTGCTGAGGCTACATCATGTATTTAAAAACACCTTGGGAAAAAATAAATACATACACGCATACATACATACACAAACCATGGGGAACCTGGGTTAAGCATTGGCCTTCTCAGGTCATGATCCAGGAGTTCTGGGGTTCAGGCACCACATCAGGCTCACTGCTCAGTGGTCAGTCTGCATCTCCCTCTGCGCTTCACTCCACTCATGCTGTCATTCTCTCACTCTTTCCCTCTCTCTCAAATAAATAAATAAAACCTAAAAAAATTAAATAAAAACACCTTTACCATATTTTTATATACGCACAGAGTTAGTATAAAATGCAAACCAGGAGAGAAAATAAAGTACTCTAATCTGGTGAGTTTCTTCTACTTTTCTAGTATTGTATGACTGGGTTCTATCTATGAATGCTAAGCAATAAGCTTTAGTGTCAGACATGTGGGTTTCATTACCAGCCTGGACATATTCTGGCTGTGTGATTTTGGACTTTATGCCTCAGTTTTATGAGGAGTAATACGGGGGTGGATAGTACATACTTCTTGGGATTATATCAGGACAAATTAGACTAGTTATTAAAAAAGTGCCTAGATTATCATATCCATTGAGTGTTATTTGTTATTAGTATTCATATAAATGTTAATTCTAGCTTGCTTATCATTTTACATTGTCATATTTTCAAAATGGACTATTTTCTGATTGGATGGTTTAAAAAGTACAGCATTCTACATACTTTCTGGTAAAAAAAATTCTCCATTACTCTTTCATTTATTTCTCAATTTGATCCGCTCAAGAGAAGTATATCATTTGTCACTACCTTCTACAGATTATCCCATTTGTTCTTCTTGTGATGCTAATACAATTTTCTTGAAAAACATTCACAGATCTAAATCAATGTGGCTTTTTTTTAGTTCCACTGCTCCCATGCAGTCTTCATCCATATATTATTGCTACATTTATTAAGACAAACATTTAGCTTTTACTATTATCCCATACCATAGCAACTCTAAGAGGTATATTTCTTATGGTCCCCATTGGAGAAGAGTTCTGAGTTGGGGGATTTAAGATACTAGTAGAGTTCTAAGAAGTGAACCCAAGAAATATTATATAAATGTTTTGGGTGTCACTGAAATACATATTCTCATACTACATGTATATATTTAAATTAGTATTATTAAATACAGCATTATTCTACTCTTGTTAATGAATGGCAGGATAGGAGGATATTTTGTTTAGAAACTGGGATTATGATTGAGAAAGTGCCTCCTAATATCCCAAATTGTCTAAAAATTAAATGCCCACTTTCCCTTCCTGAAAGCAGCTAGGAACTGCCCACCTTGTGGTAATAAGTTTTTTTTTTTTTTGTAGTAAGTTTAATAGAGGGGCAGGAAATATAATTGTGGAAAAAGTCTGACACACAACACATAACAGCAGTTGGGCAGGAAATGAGTGGTAGATTATCGGTGAGCAAAGCACCGAGAAATAAGGTTACAAAAATAAGTGGTATGAAATTGCTAAGGGTCTGAAATCAAGGCAGAAGGGTTTGGCTTCCAGTCAATAGTCCATCTATTCTTTCTGACATTTTGTCCTTCAAACTGACTGAAAAAAGAGATCAAAAATAAAATCTAATGCCTCTTGACTTTGGGGATGGGGTTTGTCATTTAGGACTGACAGTGGAGTGAAGGAAGGAGGGAAGACACAGAAAAAGTAACTGTGGCTGATGGCACTAGATCCCGGCAAAGAGTAGTCGGTCATCTGTGCTGTCTTTAGAAAACTGTCCTTTATGCTATGACACATCCATAGAACCTATATTTTTATCTTTTATTTTAACTGCCTATCTTATTTTATACTAGTCTCCTCTGTAAGTCATGTTTATTGTGCCCTCTGTTTGGAGAGACACATGGTACTTGAATTTGCTGTCAGATTAACCAGCTATATGGTGTCAGGTAAATTACCATCACCTCTTTAAATTTCTTCAGTGTAATTTGAGGGAAACAATACTTGTTGCATTGAACTGTGATAGGGGTTTTTTTAAGGATGAGAAAGAACCTCGCACAGTCCTGGGCATAATAGGCAATACCAACCCAATTCAAATACCTTCGTGCCAAATACCATGTCCATGCATGGAATTTAATAAATCCTTGAAATTCTGACTTTTAGAGCTGGTATTAATATATTTTAGTAGCTGTTCATTGTCTCAAAGATATATTCTGATAAATATTTTTTATTAAACAGTATGATGAATGACATAAAATTAAAATTTTACAATTTTTTTTACAGCTAGGTCTTATTATATTCCATGCCCTTAAAATGAGTGCTGAAATCCTGGATGGATACCAAACATATGCTGTTATGCTCTTTCCCAAATTAAAGGGGGTATTTCCTTTGAGGTTTCTATCACCAGAGAACATAGACATCCTAGGTAATTTTTTCCCCTCTGCACATGAATCTCTGGACACTTTCATTTTGTGTCTCTAATTCCATTTTATTCTTTCCCAAATGAATAAGTAATAGTTAGAATTTTTTTTCCATTGGTTTGCCATGGTTTCTTGGCATTCTCTGCTTCAATGTTTATTTGCAAATGAGAAGCAAAATAACTTCATTACTCTTTTTCTATATTGGCAACAGCCTCTACTGTTATTCTTTGTCAATGGGTTAATAACACAGATGACAAAATGCACTTTTCCCCTCTTTATTCAGGTCCTCTTTAAATATAAAATTTGGAATTTATATTTTTATCAAATCCAGAGCAATTTTTATGTCATAAATATTTTAGGTGACCTCGACTTAACAGCAGCCTAAAATACAACGTATCAAGCTGTTAAACTGTCATATACAGGATGCCCTTTATAGGAAAATGCATTTTTGATATAAAAAAAATCATCAAAGATACTGAAGAAGGGCTAGAAATCAGATGGTTGACAATATGATTCTTTCACTTTCAGAGGAAAATGATACAGATACACTTTGAATTAAAATTAAAGTAGGTTGCTTCTAAATTTTCTGTAATTTGAATTGAATTTTAAAATCAGTGAGTTCACCATTTTAAATTTACCGTACTCTTGTTGACAACTGAGAAACAGCTTTTGTAATTTAAATAATTGCCTCTAATAGTTGTATTTTATTAATCTGGTTTGAATCTTGGTTCTTTTGAAAATTTACCGTAAGTTTTACATTTTTGAAATATGTAGTAAATCAAGGCACACCTGGAAA
Source organism: Nyctereutes procyonoides (assembly GCF_905146905.1). NCBI lineage: Eukaryota > Metazoa > Chordata > Mammalia > Carnivora > Canidae > Nyctereutes > Nyctereutes procyonoides. The sequence continues at coordinate 25,683,867 of NW_026575051.1, read as the reverse complement.
GTGATGTAGAAATAGGAACCCAAAGATAGTACCTCTCTACCCAAATTGTGCATAGAAATTCACAATCTGCACTTGCCTGGGAAGGATAATCATAAAATGATGTAAGGTTTCCACGGAAGTCTAAAAGGTGGTAAGGCTTCCCATATACATTTATAAAATTGTGATACTCTGTTGTTACTGGTTTGATTTCAATACTGTATGTGTCATGTGTGCTTTTATTGTGTATAAAAAAGTATTTCTCTATTATTTTTATTTTAGAAACTGCCCCATTTTCAACTCTGAAGGGGCTCTTTAAAGATCTCACATCTGAGCCTAGTCAGAAATGCATGTTTACTTCTGTCCAGCACAAGTCTTCCAGGAGCTCTTGGCCTCCCATTAACCTCCTCTCTTCCATCTCTGTTCAGACACAAATTGTCCACAAGAAAATCCAAGAGACCTACATAGACTGCCTCCAGTATGGCATTTAGAGATACAAGAGCATTAGGAATCAACATATTAAGGCTTTAATACTTATATTCATATAATTATTTACCCAACAAATATTTATCAAGCCCTTTCGGTGTGCCTGGGTTGGAGGAATACATGCGTGGGCAACACAAGCACCTCTGCTGTTGTGGGATCCATTCTCAATTTCCACTTCTAGGAGGTTCCTTTGATTTCTTGGCTTAACTCCTGGGCTTTCTTCTATTCTGAGTTTACAGGTGTGGAGGGACGTCAAGAGGAGGTTATGCTAATATTTATTTATTTATTTACTTACTTACTTATGATTTTATTTATTTATTCCTGAGAAACAGAGAGAGAGAAGCAGAGGCACAGGCAGAGGGAGAAGCAGGCCTCTCACCTGATGTGGGCCTGATGCAGGACTCGATCCCAGATCCCGGGATCATGCACTAGGCCGAAGCCAGATGCTCAACCGCTGAGCCACCCAGGCATCCCAACTAATATATATTTTAAAAGAACTTGGAGCTCTTAATGAAAGAGTAGATAAAATAGAGCTCAAAGCAGAACATGGAATGAGGAGGTGAGATTTATAAAAGGCAAGGAAGAAGAGGCCCAAGAACTGCCTCGCCCCAATCCTCACCCTGCATCCGGCTGGAGTGTTTGAGGTGTTTGGGAACAGGTTGACTTCCTGTGAGAGAGCTTTGAGAAAAGAGGCAGGTAAATATGATTTGGAGAAGCTTTTTCTCTGTGTTATAGCCCTATTGCTACCTGTTTGAGAGACTAATTGTCGAGTGCTGTTCAGGACTAATGGCATTGGATTTGAGCTTCTTCTGTGATACCATGCTGAGACTGGCCAAGGGTCTGCCCTATTTTTTTGAGATATACAAGCCCATAAAGGATTCTTTCCAGAACTGAAAAAGTGAGGGAGAAAAAGTGATCAGTTTCTCGAGAGAGAAACCTGAGAAATAGTTATGTAGCATTTCATTCTTCTAAGGCATTTCCCCAAATTGCTCAATTCTTTTTATTCTTAGGGATTCTGTACTTGACTTATGCCAGAATAGTCACTGAAATGTATGAAACATCACCAGTGAAAATTAACTCTTTCAGAGTTTAAATCATGTTCTTTGACATCTACAGGTTATTCATTTGCAATAAAAATACTAAGAGTTTTCCATCTTGTTCTCCCCCCCTTAAAACATGGTATCTTTGATATCATATTTAAATTATTTGATATTATAACTGAACTTATATTTTTGTTATTAATAACAAATATTACAGAAGGGTTTTTTTGAAACTTAATAGGACAAAACAAATGTAGGACAAATTAGATCTTGTGTAATTTTATGGTACCAAGGCACTCAGGTTTATTTGTGCAGATTAATTTAAATCTCCCCATCCCCAATTACAATGTATATTTTAGTATTTCCATTTTACAAAATAGAGATGTGTTAAGGTCAGAATTCAAATAACAGTTAATCTGGTTTCAAATTTCATAGTTTTCTACTGCATCACACTAATCTTCCAAACTTTTTATAACTGCATATGTAATGACAGTTCCATTTGATATATATGTATTTATTTTATAGAATTTCCATCAGCAGGCTTTAAAGAATCTGTGCTAGGTGATCTTTATTTGACATTTATGGTGTTAGTCTCCAGATAAATAGTACCAAATACCTTAATGTAATGATTTGCAATTCTGTTTTATAAATATTCAGGGACATATTAGTTGGTGTGTACAAAATCTTCCAGATTAAAATGAGCCATTAGAATTTTATAAACTGATACCACTAGCATATTATTATTGTAATAGAAAACATAAAGACTGTGTCACTGGCACAAAATCAAGTAAGTGTATATAGGAATTGCTAAGCAGACATGTACTTGTTTTCTCAAATATGTAACAGTCAAAAGTGTCAGTTAAATTCAAACCCAGCCACCTTGATTAATTCTAAAAGACGCCAACACCTGTGATTGACAACATCTTTCTCTAATCTGCATCCTTATTTGCATCATACAAGCATTACATCTCTTCACTGACCACATATTGTAAAGTTAAAAACAGCTTCTCTGGAAAGGCTTGCCTAAAAGACAACAGAAATAGCTATTCCTTATAGCAACTGATACACTAAAAATACAGTTAGGGAAAATATTCAGAATATTTTCTGAGGCGATCTCTGGGTGGCTCAGCAGTTAAGCGCTGCCTTCAGTCCAGGGTGTGATCCTGGAGTCCCGGGATCAATCCCACATCGGGCTCCCTGCATGGAGCCTGCTTCTCCCTCTGCCTGTGTCTCTGCCTCTCTCTCTCTCTCTCTCTCTCTCTCTGTCTCCCATGAATAAATAAATAAAATATTTTTTTTTAAAAAAAAGAATATTTTCTGAAAGCAAAGATGCTACAAATTTCATTTCCAACACCTTTCAATCTTGACTATTTGCCTGAGTCTCACAACTAAAAATATATTTAATATTAATAGTAAACAATATGTGATACAAAAACAATAATCTTTGCCACTCAATCATTGAAGAAATTTTCAAAACTACTCAAGCATTTCCCTGTGGCATTTCCCAGAGTGTCACTTACTAAGTCTATTTGTATTGTATCTGTCAACATATTTAGATTTTATATTTAATGTGAAGCCGCTCTGCCAAACAATTGGTTTTCTATAAGTTTCCATGATTCCTTATTTCCATTTCAATAAGTTAAAACAGGAGTGTCATAAAATATTAAAAAATGTATGACTTTCTATTCTGTTGGTAATGTTTTTTTTGTTGTTGTTGTTTCCTGCAGAGTGCCACTGGTCTACTGGTACCAAGAACAGTTGGGGCCTTGTTCTTGGTTATTTCCATACTTGCTTGTAAACTTTCTCTAAGAGAACAATACACACACTTTTAGAAAAACAATTAGAAATTTATTGAATTTCTCTCACCAACAATAACTTCAGAATATTTAGGCAGACCATGTATAATTGAATTTTCCAATTAAAAATAATATAACATGCATATTAAATAGCTCATCTTTTTTTGGATGTAGTTCAACATTAACACATTTTTTTTAAATCAAGTGTATGTTATTTTTTCAAGTTATTTTATGAATAAGTAAATAAGTAGAAGCAAACCAAAGTCTTCTCCCATAAATTAAGCTTGCCATTTAGTGCCTGCCCACAGGCTCAGAGCTTTAAAAAAAAGTTTGGCCAGGCGTAAAAGACAGCATGTTCTGGGAGAAGACAACAGTTAATCAAAGCTGAAATGACAATCCTTTGCACACATTCTGGTTCCTTTAGGCTGCTAGTGTTCATTTAATTTTTGCTGATTAGCCAAATCCTACCATTATAATGGCCATCAGTTGTATCAGGCAGCCTGCCTGTTCACCATAACTTGAGGCTAAAATGTGCTACCAGGGGAAATGAAAGAGCTCTTACATTTTCCAAGATAGTTTGGTGTTTTACAAATGCCAAAGCATGAGTTACCTACTGGGAACAAGTACCTTAGTGAGCTTGACTTATATGAGAGGAATGGACAGAGCATATTAACTTTTATGTTTTTAAGAAGCACATAAAGGACAGAGTCATGCAGAAAAATGAGTAAAGCAGTATGGGAGCTTGGACTTTTGGCATGGCAGTGTTAGATAAGCCATATGTTGGTATCCACCATAGTTATCAGCATTGCTAAACTATACATACGAGCAGATGTCTAGTTAATAATGTTTTGCTTTCTCTTTTGAATACAGATATAGTATTCTCTTATGATTTTTCCACTGAATTCTTTGAAAGCATTGGAGTCCTTTGAACATCAAACTATCTATATGCAAAATCACTGTTTTCATCAATATTTTAGATAGCTGCTGATGGAATACTGTTGATACACACAAACTGAGCTTTCATTTCAGCCACAAAACAATGATTTATTTAAAGCTGCTATTACTATATCCTTTTTATAAATGGATAGAAATCTTCCACCACAAGTTGATTAATTTACTTAATATTATATCACAGAACTCCATTTTATGTTGGACTCTAACTAGTTTTGGAAAAGATATTTAACCCTCGTGCCATATTTGATACAGTTATAAAATGAGGCTGGGGGGTGTGGAGGAGGCTAACTTTTCGTGTTTCTAGATTATGGCAAGCACCATGTACAGCATTCTCCAACCCTATCCTTCTGCCCCTCCCCCTACTCTCTCTCAAATGAGTAAATAAATAAAATCTTTTTTAAAAAAAGATGGAAACTGAGAAAAAGTAAAAAACTCATGATCTAGTGAAAGAGAAACAAGACTATACTTACAAGCAAAATGTTAAGTTTAGATAATAAGCCCTTCTGGCCAAATGGAGCAAACATGAAATGGATGTACTCTTTCACCTAAAACAACAAAAAAAACAAAATTTATGAAATAACAGCTTCATGACACTGGACATGGGGCAGTGATTGACAGTGGTATCTGAGAGAAGGGAAACAGATAAGATGAGCCCTGCAACTGCCCCAGCGTACAGCCTAGAGAGAGTGTCTGGCCTGTGATATTGGGAGGAGGCTTACAGGCAGAGCTCAGCAAACTCCCTGAATTGAGCTTAGAGTCCGGGAAAGCCAAGGCAGATAGAGATTCTAAGAGTACTGGACAGGAGAGAAATGCACAGTCAATTCTAGAATCTGCAGAATATTGATTAGCACACATCTGTGAATAAATATCTAAGTTTGGGAAAAAGATTACTGCCTAAAAGAATCAATAGTAACAGTGTCAAGCATTTACACATGACTAGGAATAGTACCTGTTCCCAGTTTCCATACTAGAAACTATCCTTTATTATTGATGGGACATTGAGTAGAGTACATATAAAAGTCTCAGTAGTGGAAAATAATGAGCCCTAAGCTCATTCCAGTTCAGCTAACAAATATTAAAAGCAAGGCTGAAAAGAAAAATTTGTTTCCATATAATTAGACCGCATCCCAGAACAATGAATATTTATATGAAACAAAAATATTTAACACTGAAAAAGATAAAATTCACAAGGCATGGCATCCAATAGAAAATACCAGGCATGAAAAGAAGTAGGAAAACCACAGCACATCATAAAGAGAGAATCAATAAAAACTTTCTCAGAATTTGGCACAGGTGTTAGAATTAGTAAACTAAGGCAATAAAACAATTGTTACAACTATATAATAGTTGTCCAAAATGGTAAGTAGAGACATGGACAATATTTTTAAAAGACACAAGTCAAATTTCTAAATATGATAATTACAATATGTAAGATGAAAAACTGGATGGGATTAATAGCAGATAAGACATTGAAGAAAAAAAAGATAAGACATTAAGGAAAAGATTAGTGGACTTGAATACTAGAATATAGAAACTACTCACAATGAAACACAGAGAACAACAAAAATAAACAGAGCACAGTGAGCTATGGATAATTTCAAGAAGCTAAGTATAAAGAAGTGGAAATAAAGGATGAATAAAAGTTGTTTGAAAAAGACTAGCTGAAACTTCTGTGTTTTCAAGAAAACTATTTAAGCCCACATCTCTAGGAAGCATAATGCATCTAAAGAATGGGAAACTTAGAGAAAACTATTCTAAGGTATGTCATAATCACACTGGTTGACCAGCAATAAAGAGAAAATTGTAAACACAGCCAAAGAAAAAGGACACATTGTGTGCAAGAGTACAGAGACAAGAGTAATAACAGATTTCTCATAAGAAATAGTGCATGCAAAAAGATAGTGGAGCTATTTTTAAAATACTGGGGGGAAAAAAGGAAAAAAAAAAACCTGTCATCTTAGAATTCTATACCCAAAAAAAAGAAATATTTCAAAAATGCAGATGAAATAAGCACTTTTTCAGACATACAAAAGCTGAAATAATTCATCAACAACAGACTCAAACTACAAAAAAACTATTAAGATAGTTCATTTGGCAGATGTAAAATGGTTATGCTAGATGGAAGTCTGGATCTACTCATGGAATGAAGAGCACTAGATAAGTATAAATATACAAGATGAGCAAATATATGTTTCTCTTTCTTTTTAAAAACATTTTATTTATTATTTGACAGAACCAGCACAAACAGAGGGAGTGGCAGGCAGAGGGAGAGGGAGAGGCAGGCTAAGCAAAGAACCAGATTCTAGGCTTGATTCCAGTACCCTGGGGTCATGACCTGAACCAAAGGCAGACACTTAACCAACTGAGCCACCCAGATGCCCCATGTTTTCCTAAATATTTATAATGCTTAAAAACAAAATTGATTAAGAGATATATGAAAATAAATTGTATGACAATAGCATAACAGCGTAGGGGAGATATGGAAGAAGACTAAAGATTATTATACAATAATGAAGTAGTAAATAGCATATTAAAGTAGATTGTGATAACCTAAATTTTATACTATGCAGTATAAAGACATCACCAAAATAACAATAATAGTAATAAGATAACAAAGGAAATTAAGTTGGATGATTAAAAAATACTAAATTAATTCAAGAGACATCAGAAAAGAGTTAAGGGAACAAAGAACAAATGGGGCAAATTGAAAACAAATAGCAAAATGATAGTTGTACCTAACCATGTCAATAATGGCACAAACTATAAATGGTTCTAAACCCCATTGAAAGACAGAGATCGTTCCATTGAATAATTTTAAAAGATCCCACTTTATGCAGCCTACAAAAATTGTACTTTAAATATAAAGATACAAATAGGTTACATAGAAAAGGATGTAATAGTATTGTCTATTCTCCTACTAACCAAAAGGAAGTTGATGGGAGGCATATGAGAAAACTGAAACCTCCCATACATCACTAGCGGAAATGTAAAACAGTGCATCAAGATTGGAAAATAGTTTGCCACTTCCATAAAATGCCACTCATACATCTAGCAATTCTCTTCCTTGAAATATATCCAAAAGAAATGAAACATATGACCAAACAAAAAGTTGTAGCCAGATATTCAATGAAGCATTATGCATGATAACCAAGAAGTAGAAACAACTCAAGTACTCATCACCTGATGACTGAATGAACAAAATGTAGTATTTCTATACAATGCAATGTTATTTAGTCATTAAAAGGAATGAAGTGCTGATACATGTAACCACATGGATGATATTCAAAAATATCAATTACAAAAGACTATAGATTATGTCTTTAGTCACAACACAACAAAAGAATGTGTTATTCTGCCCATATTAAACGTCTAGAATAGGCAATTTATAGAGATAGAAATGAGATTAGCGGGCAGCCTGAGTGGCCTAGCGGTTTAGCACCTGTCTTTGGCCCAGGGTATGATCTTGGAGACCCGGTATGAAGTCCCACGTCAGGCTCCCTGCATGGAGCCTGCTTCTCTCTCTGCCTGTGTCTCCACCTCTCTGTGTGTGTGTGTCTCTCATGAATAAATAAATAAAATCTTAAAAAAAAAAAGAAATGAGATTAGCTATTGGCTAGATAAATAAGGGATTTGCAGGAATGGGGTAAATGAAGAGTGACTGCTAATAGGCACTTTTTTGAGAGGATGATGAAAATCTAAAAATTAGCTTGTGCTGACAGTTGTGTATCATAAATATACCAAAAAACAATGTATTGTATCCTGTAAACAAAAGAACTTGATGATGATAAGTATGTCAAGAGAGCTATTTAAAAGTTTTAGTGGCTATTTTAATATCAAAGTAATTTTCCGAGAAAAGTATACTAAAAAGGATGAAGAAGATAATTTCACTATGATAAAGGTCAAATTAGCAATAACATAACATCATAAAACATAATAAACCTAAATTTTAATCCATCAATAACAGCACTTCAGATTCTTTAAGTAAAAGCTGAGAACTGCAGTAAGAAACTGATAAATCAACAATTATAGGAGAGTTTCAATACTTCTCTCAATAACTGACAGAACAGGTAAACAGAAAATCAGCAAGGATGTAGAAGACTTGAACAACAGTACCAACTCATCCTGTTGTTTATAGGGCAAACTACCAAAGCAGAATAAACACATTACACATTCTTCTCAAGGACATGTGGAGCAGATTAATGGATAAGTAAACCTATCCCATAGACTACTACTTAGCCATAAAAAAGAATGAACTTTGATGAAAGCGAAGGCATGAATGGATCTCAAAATAATTATGCAAAGTTAAAGAAGGTAAATGAAAAAGAGTACATGCTGAATGAAATCATTTATATAAAATTCTAGAAAATGCAAACTGATCTATAGTACCAAAAACCATACAGGGGTTGCCTGGGGACAGGGACTGATGGATAGGTTTATCATCTTGATTTTGCATTCCTGTGTCAAATTGTGCATTTGAAAAGTGTTTTGTGGGGTATACCAGTGTTAATTATAGTTGAATTAAGCTGTTAAAAGTTCAGATAGTAAAATCTAGAAGTTACAGGAAAAAGGGATAATTATTTAATAGCTATTTTTTTAGGGTCTCGCATTTTCATAAAATGGATTGCTGTTTATTCCTGATCAGCATTCTCCAATCTGAGTTATCTGCTGATTAGTGAGTATTAAAGTAAATTTTTAAAAATAATCTACGGATTTTTATGTATGATTTCAAGTAGATGGTGTCAAGCACTGCTGAGGTTCTCATGGCAGATATTTTCTTACGGACTCTGGTTTTGGGTTTTTTGTTTTGTTTTGTTTTGTTTTTTGTTCATGTGGGTGTTTTTCTGTAGGCTAGTTTTGGTGAACAATCAGCCTCATTAGGAACTTTCATCCATAGTCTAGGCCTAATAAGACTTCAAAACAGTAATTCCCAAATCTGTCTGTTCATTACTGTAATCTGGAGAACTTTAAGAATTTCCCAATGCTCAGTCCCTTGTACAGACTGCTTAAATTAGAATCCCAGGATGGGGCCCAGGAAAAATATCAAGAGATTTTATTAATCTGTTTTTATATCTAACTTCTAAAGCATTTCTTTAAAAAGTGTGTTACACCTAATCCCTTTTGGTGTTCTATTTTCATACATCCTGTGCATAAAAATAATTTCTTATGCATAGGATAACATAAATCCATATATATCAAACTATTCAGAGTGCCTGGAAGTAATCTTTGCAAAATTCCATGAAATATTAACTTGTTAGATGTAAAATATCATTTGGGCTCAAACAGATATTGTTATACTAACTTCTACTATAAATTTGGTATTAAAATCAAAATTGTAATAAAAATTTCTGGAGAAACTTCACATTGAAAATGTCCCCCATCCATTAACCCTGTGGGTTGAAAAACACTGCTATCATTTCAACACCTTACACTGGCGTTCAAAGTTACAGTTTAAGAAACATTTCCTTAAATCCAAGCTTGGTACTGATCCCTCTATGCACTCCTTTCTCTTGCTTCCATTATTTCTTGACTTACATCCATTCCACAGTCAGTAAGTAGTTTCCATAGCCAATGCAGCATTTTCTTCAAATAACCAATTACAAAGACATAAAAACCATGAGCAAAGACCTAGGTAAGACCCTGCATCAAGGGCAGCCCCGGTGGCTCAGCGGTTTAGCGCTGCCTTCAGCCCAGGGCGTGATCCTGGAGACCCAGGATCAGGTCCCATGTTGGGTTCCCTGCATGGAGCCTGCTTCTCCCTCTGCCCGCGTCTCTGCCTCTCTCTCTGTGTCTCTCATGAATAAAATCTTTAATTTTTTTTAAAAGACCCTGCATCAAGTGGATGCAAAGAAATGTAAGACAATAGTCCATACCTGAAGGACAGTGACTTCTAGGAGTTCCTCCCATCATGTGGCTGTAAACACAATCTGGGTTTATAACCCTCGATTCTCCAACTTGTGCCTCAATTTAGAGAGTGACAAGTTCTGGGAAGAATAGCTCACCTGATCACTTACGGAACAAGTATGTAGCACACACAGGATGCACGCTTGGTGAGCTCGCGAGACTGAAATGCTCTCCTGACCACTAGTGAATAATGGGATATAGCATCAGTGTATTTTTCGTGGCCCCCACCAGAACCGCTGGATCAGGTATTGTGTTTTAAGGCAGACAGCTCCTAGTTCTCAGCTTGCTGAGAATTCTAGGTAAATTGTTGCCTTTGACTCCTGCAAATCTGTGTTAGTTACCTATAGCTGTTGTAACAAATTACCACAAATTTAGTGGCTTAAAACAATAAAACTTTATTCTCTCAGAGCTCTAAGAGTCTAAAGTCCAAAATCAAGATGTTGGCAGGGCTACATTTCCTCTAGAAATTCTGGAGAGACTCTTATTTCTAGTTTCTGGTGGCTGTCGGCATTCCTTGGCTTATGACTAACTGCATCAATCCTGCCTCTGCCTCTGTGGTCACATTGTGTGTGTGTGAGAGAGAGAGAGATCAACCTCTGCCTCCCTCTACTTTTTTTAAATATATTTTACTTATTTATTCATGAGAGACACACAGAGAGAGAGAGGCAGAGACACAGGCAGAGAGAGAAGCAGGCTCCATGCAGGGAGCCTGATGTGGGACTCGATCCAGGGTCTCCAGGGTCACGCCCTGGACCGAAGGCAGCGCTAAACCGCTGAGCCACCCGGGCTGCCCCTCTACCTCCCTCTATTAAGGGCACTTGTGATGATATTTAGAGCTCATTCAGAAAATACAGGACAATCTCCTCATGTCACGATCCTTAATTGTATCTGCAAAATCCTTTTTTTTTCAAAATAAAGTGACATTTACAGATTCCTGGGATCAGTTCATGGACATTTTTAGGAGTCCTAATCAGTCAACTGCACCTTTTACAGCACACATTAACTGGAGATGTGCATAACAGATTTGAAGGTTTTTCTGCATGTCAGGCCAGATCCCCAAACTTCTTCCCATCTCCATACTTTTTTTCTCTTTCCATATCACCCTGGGGGAGAAAATACAAATCTCAACACTACACAAATATAAACAAATGATCCACAATTTGTTTAGCATAACCATTACTGACTAACTCAGTGGAGCTGACTTTAAGTTATAATCTCATCTGTGCTTAAAGAAAGGTGCTTATATACATTCCACTTATATACATTCCTTCTTCCTTCTGAGAAGCACTCATAGTTTTGAGGGTACCAGACCATTTGGGTCGTGACTCCTCATACCCCAGGAGTAATGATAGGTACAAAGAGGCATACGATCGTCGATGATCACTAAAGTTTGAAAACCGAAGCTGAGAGAGAAACTTTCTTCTCTTTTTGGTTAGCTGCTAAATAATGTGACTACAGAGCAGCAGCTGCCCATGTTCTCTGTAAAGTGGAGATGCCCAAAAGACAAAGAGAAATGAGAAACTGAGAAAATAAAAGAGAGAGGGAAAGAGGGGAGAGAGTGAGACATGAGTGGCGTGTTTATTGCATTCCTAGAGCTGCCTTTCCGTCCGGTCTGTGAATTACCAAATCCAGTGTAGTTCTGGTTGGTTTTCATATACATACATGGCAATTAATAAAATGGTCATGAGTAAAATAGCCAGTGAAAGTGAGCTGAGAGCTTAAGTCCCAGCGAATTCTGAGTCTTCTTTGTAGGTTACTATTATTGCAGTCCAAAACACATCTTATTCAAATAATACTCTAAATCTGTCTCAGGAAGCCTGCCTCAACTACTTTATTAAAATTTCCACACCTACTATTCCAAAAACTTGGCTCTATTTTTTTCTAGATTTTTAGCTCCATATACCGTAATATGTATACATACTCAGTTTAATTACTTTGTTTATTCTTTATCTCCACTATAAGCCACCAACTAGAATATCATCTCAATTTACGGGGAGATTTCTGTTTTATTTACTCATGTATCACAATCACTAAAATAGTGCCTGGCACCTTGCAGACACTCAAAATATATTTTTCAAGTGAAATAATTAGGTTTTTAATTTGTTAAAGCCTGTAATATTAGAGACAAATATTAGGGAAAGCTAATGGAATGAAAGTTTAAAAATAATGCAGTTGAGTAACACATCTCTTTGTATTTCAGTTACAGTTGTGTTGGATATCTGGTTTATAGAAAAGCAGATTTAGCACACTAATTTAAGGGGGAAAGATTAGGATTTAGAATCTAGCTAAAGCTAGATCAAATCTTGTCTGCTATTGATCTTTGAGATATTGAGCAAGTTATTTAAACAATAGGAAATTTACTCTTTTCACCTGCAAAATGGGAAAAGTAATCCTAATCTTGCAGAACAATCTAAGTGTCATCAAAATGTTTAATGGAAATGAACTAGGGGTGGTGGAAGGGGAGGAGGGCGGGGGGTGGGGGTGAATGGGTGACGGGCACGGAGGGGGACACTTGACGGGATGAGCACTGGGTGTTATTCTGTATGTTGGTAAATTGAACACCAATAAAAATTAATTTATAAAAAAAAATTAAAAAAAAATAAACTATTTCAGTGATCTTCAAAAAAAAAAAAAAAGTTTAATGGGACTTTCAGACCCAGGGCAATCTGAGGAGACTTGGCCTACAGGCAGTCCTAGACTTGTGAGGTCTCAGGGCCCTCCCACTCTTGCCTATGACGTGTTGTGCCTCCCTATTATGGCCTGCATTGTGTGTTACCCACCCCAAATTCATATGTTGAACCCATAACACCTAATACCTTAGAATGTTACCATATCTGGAGATAGGGGCTTGAAGGAGGTAATTAAGTTAAAATGGGATTGTTAGGATGAGCCCTAATCCAATATATCTTATGTCCTTATGAGACAAGAGATTGGGACAGAGATACCAGGAATGCACACATGGGGGAAAGGTCAGATGAGGACACAAAGAGAAGGCAGCCATGTGAAAACCAAGGAGAAAGACTTCAGACAAAACTAAATCTCTGACACATTGATCTTGGGGCTCTAGCCTCCAAGACAATGAGAAAACTAATTTCTGTTAAACCACCCAGTCTGTGGTATTTCACTATAATAGCTCTAGCAAACTAATACACTTCCCTCAAGCCTTTTTCTGCCAGGGGGCCATTCCATCAGAGTGTGCCAATTTGCTTAATCCTTAGAATTGAATTAACAGCTTTTAACTCTTTTTTCCTGGTGAATTCCAGCACTATTCAGCATTTAGGTATTATGTTTAGCAAAAATGTGATGGATTGCATCATGGACAGTTTATCCTTTAGCCTTGTGTTATTTAGCTGATGGTTCTGACCCCTTTTCTCTGAGCATCTTTCCTATCTGTGTGTCAGATTATAAAGTTTGGGCTTTTGTAATAGGACACAGTTATTATCCCTGATGTAGGAATCAATATATAGAAAGTATTAGTAGTTGGCAGGAGTTAAGAAATTGAGTATAAATTTTGAAAATGCAAGGTTATTCCAGAACTTTATAAGTTAAACCAATGGGCCTTTAGGTACTTAGTATGTTACTTTTTTTTTTTTTTAAAGATCTTATTTACTTGAGAGAGGGCATGCATGCGTGGGCATGAGCACAAGCGGGGAGTGGGGAGGGGTAGAGGGAGAAGCAGACCCACCTGAGCAGGGAGCCCCATGCAGAGTTCAAATCAGGACCCTGATGACCCGATCCCAAGGCAGATGTTAATCAACTGAGCCACCCAGATGCCCCTACTTAGTACTTTACCTTAGAAATAATACAGGGATAGCCGCAGTTGTAAAATGAAGATACATAAAAGTAGTAGCCTCCTAAAATAAATGGAGTAATCTATTTAGAGTGTTTAGCACAGGTCCCAAAATATGTCACTCAAAATTATTTACTGTACTATGACATATAATAATATAAAGTTTTATGTCTATTTCTGTTTGCTATGCTAATAATAGCAATAACACTACAATTACTATCATAGTTTGCCTTGTTTGTACTACAGACATATCACAATGCCATTTATATGCAAGGCTACTCAAGATAAAATCAGAAACATAGGAATTTGACCTTGGAAAGAAGTATAACATTTGTCAAATTTGACTATCCCTGGAATGATTTATTGCCTTCTACTTTTTTTTTTTTTTCTTGTTCTTTTGGTCATAAAAGAGAAGACAGAGGTAGTTACTCCCTGGTAAACAAGGAAAATATGAGAGAGGCAAATACAGAAATGTTAAAAACTTAGAAAGGAAAGATAGAGGCATAGAATCAGAAGATGGATTTGTCTGGGAACACTTGATTGCTTCCCAAAGAAATGGCCCAGAGCTGGTGAGCAGAGTACCCTGGTGGATTAGCAATGCGAGTGGGCATAACTGACGGTACCTAGACATTGCCATCAAGGGTGGACAAAAAGAACACTGGAAGTTCAGAAAAGCTGACTATGTGCTACATGGCTAAAAAGGGTCTTTGTACAAGCCTTACTACCACTATTCTGATTCTTTCATTTCTGTTGCCATTTACTGGAACAAAACTAGCCTTTATTCACTGGTATCAGATTTAAGCATAACACAGACTGTTAAAAACTGACCTTTTGGGGCACCTGGTTGGCTCCATGGTTGAGTGTCTGCCTTTGGCTCAGGTCATGATCCCAGGGTCCTGGAATCGAGTCCCACATCAGGCTTCCCACAGGGAGCCTGCTTCTCCCTCTGCCTCTCTCTTTGTGTCTTTCATGAATAAATAAATAAAATCTTAACAAACAAAAAACTGACCTTTCATCTCTTGTGATGCTTTACTCAATCTCGACTTTCTTCTCCCCATATTTATATCCTCCTTGTGGCAAGAATGTTGTTTTATTGCTCTTGTTCTTAAAAAAAAATGGATAATATCACATGTAACATGTTTCTGGTGACTTCTACCCTTTTCTACACAGACATATTATTTATTCTTAAAATAACTCTTCAGTAACATTAAACAGTATGTTAACTACTAGAATTTAAATAAAAACAAGAAACTACAAAAATAATAAAGTTCATTTTGAGGAAAAAATTAAATCTTCATTATCAACTTTGTGAATGTCGAAAGCCTCCTTAAGTATAAAACCCAGAGGTCATTCTATTAGTTTATAAAGAAACAATAAAGAATATAACAGAATTGACAACAAAAGAGCTGCTTTAAAACAGCAGTCTTTAAATCATCAAAGATTCAGATATATGGGTTTATTTGTCTCCTCTTTGGTTAATTCTTTAAAATAATTATAAGAAGAGGGGGCACCTGGGTGGCTCACTTGATTAAGCATCTGACTCTTGATTTTGGCTCAAGTCATAATCTCAGGGTTGCTCACAACCTGCAAGGTCTCCACTCAGTGGGAATCTGCTTGGAATTTTCTCTCTTCTTCTCTCTCTGCCCCTCCCTCTGCTCATATGTGTGTGCTCATGCTCTCTCTCTCTCAAATAAATAAATCTTTTAAAAAATTATTATAAGAAGGATAGGTGCAGAATCAGAAAGTGTTTTTCATTTCCTCTAAGCTCCTTGCTCTTTGCTGTTGTTTGGAGGTTTGCATATTGAAATTTTCTCAGAACTATTAAAGATTATTGTGTCATTAATGGTATCTTCATTTTATTTGTGAATACTCCCAAAAAGTCAGCTTACTGAAAATACCCTCCAAGTTCTCAGTCCATTAGGAAACAAAATCACTCAAAATCAAAAATCAATGATAATATATACAATGAGGGGATCCCTGGGTGGCTCTGGTTTAGCGCCTGCTTTCAGCCCAGGGCGTGATCCTGGAGTCCCAGGATCGAGTCCTGCATTAGGCTCCCTGCATGGAGCCTGCTTCTCCCTCTGCCTGTATCTCTGCCTCTCTCTCTCTCTCTTTCTCTCTCTGTGTCTCTCATGAATGAATAAATAAATAAAACCTTTAAAATATATACATATAATGTATATATTATGTATATATATAATATGTATATATATATACACAATGATATAGAAAAGATGGAGGTAGAGTAGATGGCAGGTTCAAAAGATATTTCATTTTTGCTATCAAAATGAAGTCATTTATAAAATCTAAATCCTTTGACTTTTACTCCTTCTTTGGTTAACTTTAAACTGAAAAAGAAAACAGGCGTTAAAAAATTTCTGGCAGCTGAATATTTTATATATATTGATTTGCTAAGTGCTTCAGTACTCACTCTGGCACTCAGAAGCTACATATGGCCCTTAATTTTAAAATTAAAATTAATTAAAATGAAATAAAATTAAAAATTCAGTTCTTCAGTCATACTAGCCACATTTATGTACTCAACAGCTATAGCTACATCTGGTGATGACTACCATATTGGACAGCACAGAAAGCACGAAATTTCCATCATCACAGAAAGATCTATTGGAAAGCACTACCCAGTATATATAGTCTCCAAGTATGAAATACAACAGGAATTGTGACATTATAAGCCAATGCAATGTTAAATTCAGAAAGAAATTAATCACCCCAGAGTTAATGAATGACTACTAGAATAATACCGTAATCTGAATGACCCTTTGATACAAATTTGAGTTTCTATATGGCAAACTGATATTTTTGTTGTTAAAGATTTTATTTTTTATTCATGAGAGAGAGAGAGGCAGAGTCACAGGCAGAGAGAGAAGCAGGTTCCATGCAGGGAGCCCGATGCGGAGACTCAATCCCAGGACTCCAGAACCATGCCCTAGGCCAAAGGCAGACACTAAACCGCTGAGCCACCTGGGCTGCCCACAAACTGATATTTTTAGCCCAAGGAGCTAACATATGGGAGTTACAATAGAACATGTGAAGATGTTTAATAAAGGAGAATGGTTTATGAAACTTTTTAGATTGAATATTTTTAAAGAAACCTCATGTAAAACTTAGAATATAGCTAATCTGGTTGCAGTGAATATGGAGGGTCCTTGCCACTCAGCCTGCCACACTTCAAGTTTCCAAGATACCTCTTAATCATGAGCCAAAAGGAGAGCTTGAGCTATCTAAGAAAAAAAAAAAAGGAAAAGAAAACTGACCAGAATAAGTGAGAGTAGTTTAAAAAGTAGAATAGTAAAGATCAGAAATAAACCTAATTCAGCAGTGAGACCCCTCCCAAACTCAGTGTCAAAATAAATATTGTATTATTGAGTTAATGTGAATGTTTGTATTTTCTCCATTTTGAAAATAAGCACTGCTGAAACAGAAAAAAAAATCCAGGAAAATAAAATTGTTGCAACATGTAAAGACTAAGAACAGGACCAAGTTTTAAAAGACAACTCATGTTTTTCACTAGAAGTATCAAAAGGTTAAGGATGATAAGAAAAGCACTGTTATATCTTGCTGTATTTCTAGCCATAGAAATCTGTAAAGATTAGAGATGCTTTCCCTTTTGGATAATAAAGGAATTTTTATTATATATAGTACCATATAACAGGAAAAAATCACCACAAAAATGAAGATTACTTACCTGGCTTATATGAAATCATTATTTCATTTTGATATGCATTTGCTTGGTGAATAATTTATTAGAAAGTGATAATTGTATAAAACTAAATACCAAAATTGCTTTATTTATGAATGTAAATGATAGATTCTTAAATTGTTTTTTAATTGAAAAAAATGTTACTAGAGATCAGAGCTCAAATAGTTTTGGT
This sequence comes from Nyctereutes procyonoides, assembly GCF_905146905.1. Classification (NCBI taxonomy): domain Eukaryota; kingdom Metazoa; phylum Chordata; class Mammalia; order Carnivora; family Canidae; genus Nyctereutes; species Nyctereutes procyonoides. Next base: position 25,666,031 of record NW_026575051.1, on the reverse strand, counting down.
GAAGAAATACTGAGAAATATTAAACTGATACATCATGCCATCATACTCATATTCTACAAGCTATTAAAATCCCTTTTTGTGGGGGAGCCCCACTGGCTCAGCGGTTTAGCACCACCTTCAGCCCAGGGCCGGATCCTGGAGACTCAAGATCGAGTCCCATGTCGGGCTCCCTGCATGGAGCCTGCTTCTCCCTCTACCTGTGTCTCTGCCTCTCTCTCTCTGTGTGTGTGTGTGTGTGTGTGTGTGTGTGTGTGTATGTATGTGTGTGTCTCATGAATAAATAAATAAAAATCTTCAAAAAAAATAAAATACCTTTTTTTCACAACCAAAATCATATCACTAAGAAGTGTGGCAAGAATCATTATGGGATTTTAAATTTTTGGATTCTGTTTTGTTTTATTTTCTAATGTATCCCCTACCATACAGGTACAGGCACAGGTTGAATCAGATCATTTGAATCAGATCAGCTACAATGATGCTAACAACTTATTAGACCTTACTTTCTTAGAGCCTAAAACAGTAACAACCTCAAAATACCATATAGATTATTGGAGGTAAAAAGACATTTAAAAAAAGAAACTCTCCCCTTGTGTGGCCAGCCCACTAGATACCTATGATTAGAAATATATTAAGGTATGACAGTGCTCTGCTATTCATCTTTATTTAACCTTGTACTTATGAATGAATTTAGAAGACATGAATTGTCTTCTAAAACTTGATCCTGTTCTTAGTCATGACAGGGTTTACCAATTTTATCTTTTTTCTTGTTGAGTGAGTTAAAAGGCCTTATAGACTTATAACACTGATTTTAAAGCATTTGCTTTGAGTTCTGTTCTAAAGCAGGATTGATGCTTATGATCCGAAGTACATAAAGCATTAGCACATTTAAAATGGATCCATTAGTAAATAACATTCATTAGTACATTACTGTAAACTTCTAGCTTCATTAGTCATAGTTCTGTTCATTAACTAGATTGAGCTGCCTGATTTCCAAAGTGTTAAAAGGTATTTATAAAATTGGGTTAGGGGAATGAACCCTACTGACAAATGAATCTTCTCAAGAAGCGCAAAGTTAACAACCTTTCATAGCATGTTAGGGGAAATAACTAAAATACTATAGGATATCTAATTTAAACTATACCATGGAAACACTTTTTTAAAGGATGTTGTTTATTTCTTTATTTGACAAAGAGAGAGAGAAAGCACAGGCGGGGGAGTGGCAGGCAGAGGGAAAGGGAAGAAGCAGGTTCCCCACTGAGCAAGGAGCCCAATGCCAGGCTCCATCTCAGGACCCTGGGATCATGACCTCAGCCAAGGCAGACTCTTAACCGACTAAGCCATCCAGCTGCCCCCATGGAAGCATTGTGTAAATAGCTCCTACTTCCCTCTGTCTTCACCAAGTTTTATTATTTTTATTAGGGTTTATGATGTACTTTGGTTTATTATACAGTTTCTTAACAAAAAATTTAAAAAACATGTTCTTGAATGAGAGTTACCTACTTGGAAAGCTAAGCCACATTTAATAGTATTGATCACCAAAAATATAGATAAATGAACTTTGAAACTTATAAAATTCTGGAAATTAATTTTTGGTCATTTTTTTTCAATAAAGAGAAGCCAATTTGAAACCATTATGGTAGAAAATGTTAATATTCAGCAGGAGCTAGGAGTCTCACTAAAAATGTATATCTATGTTTTAGGAAATTGTATATCATAATTTACAACGTTTATTGCTACTAATGGAAAAAGACTGTGTTGGCTCACATTCCCTTTAGTTAAAACATTATAGAAATCTAGGAGGCAAAAGAAATGCAAAATTAAAAAAAAGAGAAAGTATATTAAATTTTGCTGAAGAGATCAAATTAAAGGCACTTATTATCATCTGCTAACCTGGCCTTTAGATATTCCATAAATAAGGAAACAGTATAATAATCTTTCTTCAGTACTGTAAATTACTTCTAAAGGACTCCTAGGTTTAATGCATTTTGTTTATCTCTTCTTGGGAGAAGCAATCTGCCATGGTCACTGACTACCTTTGCACTTTCTGCCTGTGTATGCCAAGCATAGTATTACCCATGTTATTTTTTAGGACTGTGTTTTCAGCAAGAAACACTGAGGGATGAGGTAACTTCTCCCCTAGACAAACAGTGGTTTTGCTTTAGCTTAGTTTAAGATCCCCCTAAGTTTACTGTCCCTCCCCTGTAACACAACACAGTGAATGTAAAGAATCCAACCTGGCCGTGCCTGCGCTGCCCCTGGGTGGTGGACACGTGAAACAACTGGCACAAGCCAATATGAAGTTCTGGTTATTACTCTATTATGAGTTATGAAGACCCTTGTTTCTGACCAAGAAGCCTCAAGTTTTCTGCCAGCATCCATGAAACAGTACTAAGCTTGTTAATGTGTAACAGATTAAAGCCTCAGACCGTGCAGGATTCTTAACATTTAAAGATAAAAAACTGCTCTAAAACAATTATCGGGCAGCCCAGGAGGCTCAGTGGTTTGGTGTCACCTTCAGCCCAGGGTGTGATCCTGGAGACGCAGGATCAAGTCCCACATCGGGCTCCCTGCATGGAGCCTGCTTCTCCCTCTGCCTGCATCTGTTCCTCTCTCTCTCTCTCTCTCTCTCTCTCTCTCTCTCATGAATAAATAAATATAATAAAATTAAAATAAATATTTTAACTTACATACTCATCATTTTAAATGACATTTTAAAGTTGTCATGAGAATTACATTTGCCATTAATGATATTAGGCCTTCAGTAAATGATTAAAGATTAAGCACTAGACAAGACAGTGTCAGAGACTGCATTTGAATTCTAGCTAGGCCATTTGCTTATGGGCTACGACCTCATGAAAGTATTTCTGTTTCCGAATCTCTAAAATGGGTAAAAAGATATAGGACATACCTTATTGGGTTGATTAGATTTTTAAGGATGTTCTGTGTGAACAAGCACTTCACCTCCTGGCATTTAGGGGTCTCCCAATACATGCTTGCTGTATACAAATCCAAATGGTGTTCATGTGAATGTGATATTATTTATTTTATATTTAAATATACATAACCTCTATATGCACCTGCTGAGGTTTGTTACTTGATTTTATTGGGCTTATTCAAGTTAGAATTAGAGCAGCCCGGGTGGCTCAGCGGTTTAGCACCGCTTTCAGCCCCAGACGTGATCCTCGAGACCCAGGATTGAGTCCCATATCGGGCTCCCTGCATGGAGCCTGCTTCTCCCTCTGCCTGTGTCTCTGCTTCTCTCTCTCTCTCTCTCTCTCTCTCTCTCTCTCTCTCTCTCTCTCCCTCTGTCTCTCATGAATAAATAAATAAAATCTTTTTAAAAATAAGTTAGAATTAGTCTCCCCAGAGATTAATTTTGTAGTGTAGAATATGCATTTTGATGGCTGTTAGAGATGGTCTTACAGTTCTTTGGGAGCTTTTAATTTCCAAAGAAGTTAGGTCTCAGAAGTATTCAATGTCTAACCTTCGTGTAGAGTGTACATATATATGGAAAAACTGATCAATAGCTACAATCTAGACAGGAAATGCAGGTATTATAGAATATCCCTAATTAGGGACTTATTCACTGATCTCCATAGAAAACTTTATGAAAATTCCAGTTTTGCCTTGTTGCAGAGCCAGACTGTTAGGTGCAGTGAATCCCCACCGATTATATGGACCCTTATGCTGTAGGATGGTTTTGAACAGATAATGACTTCCCATAGCAAGTGAGTGAACTGACCTACTGCATCAGTAACAAAAGCTACACATTGGGGGGTATCCCTAGCCATGTTGCTACAAACCAACCTGCAATCTGTAATAGGCAGCCCTTCTTCAGTGGGAAAAAAGAAAAGGAAGATACTATTAAAATCCTTTCTGTTCTAAGAAATTCATCTATACAGCACCACAGGGAATGTATGACAAAAAGCAGGGAGATATTCAAATAAAAATAAAACTTTTAAGAAAAGAAACATGAGAAAGCATAAATAGTTCATAATTTAGAAGATACTTGTCATTAGCATTGATTGTTACATCCTATGGGAATACTATTATAACATTGGCATTCTGTGTTTAGTTTTTGTTTAAATAATATTTTGTGAATTTTTTAAATGTATATTATTACCAGGAAGTGTTATTAAAATAACAAAAGTTCATATATGAAGTGGACATTCTATGCATTTTATGATTTAACTTAAGTTAAAAAAAGAGCATATGTTTATAAAAATTAGCCATACTTCATAAAGAATGTTAAATGTCAAGTTCCTATCTGACCGGTTAATTAAATTCAATACCAATAAAGGGCAGCATTTGCAACTTGCTTCGGTGCCTACTAGTATTTTAGTGTTTGGTGACAAATTTATGATCTTGACTCTCATAATTAAATTGCTTAATTCTAGAGTATTTAATGATTCCTGATTGCATGCTTGTCTTTATTTTCTTTTTCTCTCAATTATTTTAGAAAATTCCATGTTATTTCCTTTTATTTTTTTTAATACCCACTGACCTTCAACAGAAAATAAAGCCTGAAATGAGATTAATGGCCAAATGCTAAATCCATCACTAGTGCTTGTTAAATTTAAAAGTCTTCAAAGAAAGTATAGGTATATAACAGAATGAGGATTATATTTCATATCATTTAAATTTCCAAATGATTTTTTTTCTGGAAGCCACAATTATTTCCTAGCATCATAAGACATTTTTGCTCTCTTTAGATAATAAAAACATGTTGGTTATTATAGTTTCTAATATTAGTATCAGGTTGCAATATAGAAAATTGCTAATATTTGACATTTTTTACCTAAAAACATGGCAATTTTATATGATCCAACTCAACATTTTAAATAGGTAAATTCATTACAATAATCATTAGTCAAATTGTCAGTAACATGATTTAATATTTTGCAAACATGTGTATGCATATCTAAACTGTGATCAAAGAAGTCCTAAACTATTATGAGTGATAATTCTCTTTTTGAGTTATAAGAAATCTTCAAAAATTCCGCAAGTGAGAGCTGGTTAAAAAACCTCCATATACCGAGGAAATTTAATATATCATTTATTTATATTTCCATTTTTGTCAAAATGTTTTGGTTTTGTGTCTGTGCACCTAGAGAATCTCTAGCTAGAGATTCTCAAATAAATAAAATCACCTTTTTGCACCAAAGATGTCACAGGAATTCTTTCTTGGCCATCAACTTCAATCCCTAACATCTTTTGTACATCAGTAATCACACAGGAGATGTCATTCCATTGTCTTCTTGCTTCCATCATTTATATTGAAAAATTCCTTGTCTCTTTTTGTTCACTTTGAAGGATCATGTACTGGTTTTTCCTAGATGCCTTTAAACTTCGATTTACAGCAGTTTTATTAAGATGTTCCTAATCATATTTTCTTTGTTTATGTATGCTAATTAAAATTCGTAGAATGTCTTGGAAATAAAAGATAGTAATCATATTTTATCTGTATTATGATTTATTGTGGGATCATTGTGATATCAGAATTATAAAACCTGATTTTACAAGGGATAGCAAGTCACACTGAAGTTGTATATGTATAAATCTTAAAATAAACTAGATATTGATCTGTAAGTTGTATGCTATAAATTTTATTTTAATATAAATTAAATATAAAACTTTAAGTATTAAATTTATACATATTTATAAATTTGATTTTTATTTGCAAATTGTGTGCTAATGTCACTAAAATTTATAGTTAAATTATGTATACACACATAACACACAAATACAAACATGCATAAACTTGTTTTTGAAGAGGCATTTGTTAAACATTTATCAGAATGCACAGGCCTAGAACCTCTCAAAGACAGGAATTAGGTCTTGTTCTTCTTTATCTCTCTTACCTGGGTAATAAATTCAGTAGTTAATATATAGTCTGGTGAATTACTATTATTTTAAGCCTATAGAGAGAGAGCCAATATTATTTAGATTAGAAATAGGATTATTGCTGCAAAATTGGTGCAGAAATCATGATTCAAGATGGAGTGCTTAAACCAAATTGAAAAATTAGTAGGCATGTCAGAGAAATATATTTTCTGAAGCCTATTTGAAAAGGGCTTTGTATAACTATGTGTTGATAGTAATACACATCTATCCTGTATGCTGCCTTGCCCAAAACTCATAAAGTGTATGTATAAATTAACCTATAATTCATAAGAAACTACAAAGAAATCATCCTCTTCTTTCATACTGCTCAAGCCTTCACATCAGGCTACACTTCACATTGTAACGGAAGAAAATTTTAGAGGATTCAGTGAAGATCTGGAAAACAGCCAAGATTGTATTTCTTAAGGATCTTATAAGGGTCTGCCTATATTTGGTTCAAAGAATAGGAAACTGAAGAATTTATAACTGCACAACTATGAAGGAATTCAAGATAGAAGAAATATTCTTCATGGCCATATTCCAGAAGAAAAAAAAAATATTTTTTCCTTGGGTATTTTTTTTTTTTTTTTTTTTTTTTTTTTTTTTGCGAGAGATGCCAAATCATCTATCTTGAGCTAGGAAGAAATAAAATTAAAACTTTTAATTGTGGAAGGTGTTTTTTTTGTTGTTGTTGTTGTTTTTGTTGTTGTTTTTTGCTTTTATTGGGACATCAGATGTAGGAAATTCTACTCTGAGACCTTGATAACTTAGTTAGCAACTAAAATAGTCTTGGACTGGTGCCCTGGCAGGGCAGGCTGGGTTTAGGCTTCCAGATCCAGCCGATACCATGATCCTGCTAAAGATTAACAACTGCATTATCAAGGAGACGCTCAGGCTCAAGGTCAAAAAATGTGACCGCTGATAACAAACCAGAAGTAAAAGTAACATTTGCAGATTTCGATGGAGTCCCCTATCATATTTCAAATCCCAATGGAGACAAAAGTGATGGTCAGTGTATCTTTGAAATTCTACAAGGAACTTTGGGCACATAGTGCTGATGAGTTATTAAAGAGGGTGTACGAGGGATCCCTGGGTGGCGCAGCGGTTTGGCGCCTGCCTTTGGCCCAGGGCGCGATCCTGGAGACCTGGGATCGAATCCCACGTCAGGCTCCCGGTGCATGGAGTCTGCTTCTCCCTCTGCCTGTGTCTCTGCCTCTCTCTCTCTCTCTCTCTCTCTCTGTGACTATCACAAATAAATTTAAGAAAAAAATTTAAAGAGGGTGTACGAGAGTTTCTTAGTAAATCCCAAATCAGGATACAATGTCTTTTTACCATATGATCTTGAAAATCTGCCAGCATCCAAGGATTCCATTGTGCATCAGACTGGCATCTTGAAACTAAATTGTTTTGCCTCCGTCTTTGAGAAATACTTCCAATTTCAAGAAACAGCAAGGAAGGAGAGAACAGGGCAGTTATCCATTATAGGGATGATGAGACCATGTATGTTGAGTCTAAAAAGGACAGAGTCACAGTAATCTTCAGCACAGGGTTTAAGGATGACAACGATGTGGTCATTGGAAAAGTGTTCATGCAGGTTCAAAGGAGGACATGGAGCCAGCCACACAGCCCCATAGGTCCTCCTCTGGAGCTGAAAGAAATGGAGGCTATGGTGGGTGACAGCACTGGTTATATTACCTTTGTACTGTTCACCACACCAATGCCAGCCAGTGCTTCAGACACCACCCACAGGTTCCGGGACAATCTGCATTACTATGTCAAGTGCTCTACAGCCTATCTTCTCACACAATGCAGGCAAAAACAAACACATCCTCAAAGAGCTGAACTGTGCACGCCCAGATGCCAAGAAAAAAGAAATGAAAACAACCACGAGGAAGGCGTATTCATACTGCTGTATCTTGGGAACAGGAGGAGGAGGTGGCTGCAGCGGAAGACTTGAACACTTGCTACTGGATAATAATAGCTTTTAATGTTGCACCTCTTCAGGTTCTTAAGAGATTCTCCATTTGGGTTCCATTTTAACATGTTTGGAAAATAATCTGCAGAAACTAGCTGTGCTTGCAAGGACTTCATAGTTTCAAGAATTAAAATAAGGGAAAAAAAAGAATTCCACTTGATCAACTTAATTCCTTTGCTTTATCTTCCCTCCTTCACTCACCTTGTCTTCCTCCCCCTTTTCCAAGCTGTTTCAATTTTGCAATGTGTGACTGGTAATGAGTTGCAGGATAACACAGTCTTAACTTGTCTTCTCCTAAGTATTTGAATTCAAAACTCCTTTATGTAAAGAAATAGGTTGGGGTCATTAATAAAGAAATCCTTTCTATCTTTAAAAAAAAGTAACAATTTTTAGGTCAAACGTGTGAATGGGCTAAGACATAAGTTAGTAATTTCTTCAGGGGCACCTGGCTGGCCCAGTCAGAAGAGCATGTGACTCTTGAACTCAGGGTGGTGAGTTTGAGCCTCACCTTGGGTGTAGAGATTACTCAAAAAAATAGTCATTTTTTCAAATGAAACAGCAGAAAACAATGGAACAAAAATGGGAAATATGTTTTGATTTCTTAGTTGAATATTCATATTTAAGTTGAATCTCTTGCAGATACTGACTGGCTTTTTAGGGAGCATATCTATTTTACTGATTTATCTTAGACATTACCAGCATGATTCATAATTTTACATGTCCTAAGAAAGCTACATAAATACTTATATCAAGTGTTAGAAAACCAAAATATATTATGTATAAGTATCCACATTTACTTTCCCTTTTATAGTAAGGACAATTATTTGGGACCACTGCACTTTATACCTTATGAAATTGTGCATTGCCGGGAAAGATTTCTATAGGTTCTATGGATTTTCTGTATAAGACTTTAAAAAAAAAAAAAAAAAAGCAAAAGTGTGAGGAGGGAAAATAGCCTTCCATATGCTAAATGGTAAAGTTATTCTTCATAAATAGAGATAATACTACTGTACCATTTAAAATATTTCTTATTTTTTAAGACTTTATTTATTTATTCATAGAGAGAAAGAGGCAGAGTCACAGGCAGAGAGAGAAGCAGGCTCCATGCAGGGAGCCCAACTGTGGGACTGGATCCCGGGACTCCAGGATCACACCCCAGGCTGCAGGCGGCGCTAAACCACTGTGCCACCGGGGCTGCCCATTTGAAATATTTCTTTTTTAGTGCTGATTAATTTGAGTGAATCCATATCTACTCTCCTTTGAGCTTATTTAACAATTTGATAAATATTTATTGGAAAATACTCTATGGAATAAACTATGCTAAGCACCATAAGGCATCAAAAAAAGTGATTATGATATGATCCATGCCCTTCAGGAGTGTCAATCCTAAAAAGAGAGAAAACTGTAAAAACAAAATACAATAGATGTTTAGTACATTGAGTACATTCTAAGTACTCGTGAGATTTAAAAACAACAAAAACAGGCTGTTAGAATTCAGAGGATAGGGAGTTACCATAAGCTTGAAAGAAGCAGGAAAATCTTCCTAGAGATTGTATAATATAACATAACCTTTAGACAGTGGTAGTGTTTCAACAGATAGAATCAGGGAAAACATAGGACATTTAGGGGGTTACAAGCTCTTAAGATTTGTAACTGCTCCTCTGCCTTGGCTCTTGTAGCATGAAAACATGACTAAACAAAACAAAACTTGCTGGCTTCCTGTTAGAAGCTAGAGCTCTTGAGTCCTGAGTAACAACTGAGGGTTAATGAAGCCATAGTTTTAGAATTTTGGTGGAGAATAACAGCATGGGTGCTTAAAAATTTGCGTGCAATCCCTGAGACACCTGTGGCAAATACATTTAATGCCCTAGTTACTGGTCCAGTGATCCCCACGATAGAGAGCTACATTGCCTGGCCTGTGTCAGGTATGGGAAATTCCAGCTGTGATGTTAGCTGTTGTTCCACCCAAGGAGAGATGAAGTCTTGAGTTGAGAATAAGGATGCCTAAATTTCACCTAAGAACACAGGAACCTCCTGTGCACCCTCTCATAGTTGTTAATATGTGTGTATATATGTGCATGTGTTGCGAGAGTATAAGTATGTAAATAAAGTTATATATCTTATAGGATGGTTGAGAGATTAATTTATAGAATTCTATCATTGAGTAAAAAAGAATAAGAGATATCACATAAGACACAAAGATAAAATTAATGCACCAATGCAGAAGATCCAATATTTCACTTAAAAGAGTACTAGAGAGAAGAAAAGTACAGTGAAATTTGCCAGAACTGGAGAACACAAACTCCCACAACTGAAAGAGCTCATTGAATACCCAGCATATTGAATGAAAAGAGACACACATATAGACAAAACATTTTAAAATTTCAGAACACCAGAGATAAAATTTATAAAGCATCCAGAAAGGAAAGAAAAGAAGTGAAATGAAATAACTAGGTCACACATAAGTAGCAGGAATTCTCAGCACCAATATGTAGTGATGAAAACACTGAATCAAAGTTCTCAAAAATTCTGACTGAAAATCATTTTTCAGCCTAAAATTCTATATTCAGTTAATCGATCCAGTGTGAGATTAGAATATAAAAATTTGCAGTCAGATAAGTGCTCAACACAATATCACATATGCAGTATTCTTTCAAAAATATTGAAGCAAAATGTAATTATGAGAATGAATAATCAAATTCAGAATATGGGATAGCCTACAAAACAATTGGTCTAGACTACTCAAAAAGACAATGTATGGAAAGCAATAAAATCCTGGAGGACTTTGATAGGGATTGCATTAAATGTGTAGATTGCTTTGGGTAGAATAAACATTTTAACATTATTTGTTCTTTCAATTCATAAGCATGGAATGTCTTTCCAGTTCTTCGTGTCATCTTTCTTTCATCAGTGTTTTATAGTTTTCAGAATATAGGTCACCTCTTTGGTTATGTTTGTTTGCAGGTATCCTATTGTTTTTGGTACTATTATAAATTGGACTGATTCCTTAATTTTTCTTTCTGCTGCTTCATTATTGGTGTACAGAAATGAAACAGATTTCTGTATATTGATTTTCTATCCTGAAATTTTATAGCATTTTTCACAGATTAGAACAAACAAACCTAAAATTTTGTGACCATAAAAGACCTCAAATAACCAAAGCAATCTTTAAAAAAAAAAAAAACTTGTTTATGATAGTCACACAGAGAGAAAGAGAGAGGCAGAGACACAAGCAGGCTCCATGCACCGGGAGCCCGACGTGGGATTCGATCCCGGGTCTCTAGGATCGCACCCTGGGCCAAAGGCAGGCGCCAAACCACTGCGCCACCCAAGGATCCCCTAGCCAAAGCAATCTTAAGAAAGAAAAGTAAGGCTGGCAACATCACAATTCCAGACTTCAAGTTATATTACAAGCCTATAGTGATCAAAACAGTATGGCACTGGCACAAACATAGACACAGACACATAAATCAATAGAAAAGAATAAAAAATCCAGAAATTAACCCACAATTATATGGTCACTTAATCTTTGACAAAGCAGGAAAGAATATCCAATGGGAAAAAAGACAAAACTAGACAGCAACGTGCAAAAGAATGAAACTGGACCATTTTCTTCCACCATACACAAACATAAATTCAGAATGGATGAAAGACCTAAATGTGAAACATTAAGAAATCTAGTTGAAATCCTAGAGGAGAGTGATGCAGAGCATGTTCTCATGTGCATGTTGGCCATGTCTATGTCTTCCTCTGTGAGATTTCTCTTCATGTCTTTTGCCCATTTCATGATTGGATTGTGTGTTTCTTTGCTGTTGAGTTTAATAAGTTCTTTATAGATCTTGGAAACTAGCGCTTTATCTGATAGGTCATTTGCAAATATCTTCTCCCATTCTGTAGGTTGTCTTTTAGTTTTGTTGACTGTATCCTTTGCTGTGCAAAAGCTTCTTATCTTGATGAAGTCCCAATAGTTCATTTTTGCTTTTGTTTCTTTTGCCTTCATGGATGTATCTTGCAAGAAGTTACTGTGGCCGAGTTCAAAAAGGGTGTTTCTTGTGTTCTCCTCTAGGATTTTGATGGAATCTTGTCTCACATTTAGATCTTTCATCCATTTTGAATTTATCTTTGTGTATGGTGAAAGAGAGTGGCCTAGTTTCATTCTTCTGCATGTGGATGTCCATCAGGGAAATACAAATCAAAACCACAATGAGATACCACCTCACACCAGTGAGAATGGGAAACATTAACAAGGCAGGAAACCACAAATGTTGGAGAGGATGCGGAGAAAAGGGAAGCCTCTTACACTGTTGGTGGGAATGTGAACTGGTGCAGCCACTCTAGAAAACTGTGTGGAGGGTCCTCAAAGAGGTAAAAATAGACCTGCCCTACGACCCAGCAATTGCACTGCTGGGGATTTACCCCAAAGATTCAGATGCAATGAAACGCTGGGACACCTGCACCCCGATGTTTCTAGCAGCAATGTCCACAATAACCAAACTGTGGAAGGAGCCTCGGTGTCCATTGAAAGATGAATGGATAAAGAAGATGTGGTTCATGTATACAATGGAATATTACTCAGCCATTAGAAATGGCAAATACCCACCATTTGCTTCAACGTGGATGGAACTGGAGGGTATTATGCTGAGTGAAGTAAGTCAATTGGAGAAGGACAAACATTATATGTTCTCATTCATTTGGGGAATATAAATAATAATGAAAGGGAATATAAGTGAAGGGAGAAGAAATGTGTGGGAAATATCAGAAAGGGAGATAGAACATAAAGACTCCTAACTCTGGGAAATGAACTAGGGGTGGTAGAAGGGGAGGAGGGAGGGGAGTTGGAGTGAATGGGTGACGGGCACTGGGGGTTATTCTGTATGTTGGTAAATTGAACACCAATAAAAAATAAATTTAAAAAAAATAAAAAATAAATAAAATAAAATCCTAGAGGAGACCACTGGCAGTACTCTCTTTGACATTGGTATAGCAGCTTCTTTCTTAGATATGTCTTGTAAGTCAAGAGAGACAAAAGCAAAAATAATCTTTTGGGACATCAAAATTAAAAGCTTCTGCACAGTGAAGGAAACACTCAACAAAATTAAAGGCAACCTAAAGAATGGGAGAAGAGATTTGCAAATATCATATTTGATAAAGGGATCTTTCCAAAATATATAAATAAGTTATGAAACTCTGCATTCAAAAATGAGTAAAAAATGGGCAGAAGACGAATAGACATTTTTCCAAAGAAGGCACATAGATGGCCGACAGACACATGGAAAGATGCACACATCACTCATCATCAGGGCAGTACAAATCAAAACTACAGTGAGATACCACTTCATGCCTGTCAGAATGGCTAAAATTAATTGTACAGGAAACAACAAGTGTTGGCAAGGATATAGAGTAAAGCGGAACCCTCTTGAAGTGTTTTGGAGAATGTGAACTGGTACAGCCACTCTGTTAAGCAGTATGGAGTTTGCTCAAAAATTTAAAAATAGAACTACACTACAATCCATCAATCACACTACTAGGCATTTACCCAAAGGATACAAAAATACTAATTCAAAAGGATACATACACCCCAATGTTTATAGCGGCATTATCTACAATAGGCAAATTATGGAAATAGCCCAAGTACCCATTTTTGATGAAAAGATAAAGAAGACGTGGTGTGTGTGGATGTATGCATTTGTGTGATATACTGTATATATATATATATATATATATATATATATATATATATATACACACACATAGAGAGAGAGAGAGCTAGAAAGTATTATGCTAAGAAAAACAAGTTAGAGAAAGACAAATACAATATGGTTTCACTCATGTGGAATTTAAGAAACAAACAAGCAAAAAGGAGAAAAAAAAAGGGAGAGTCAAACCAAAAAACATAGTGTTGATTATAGAGGACAAAGTAATAGCTTATCAGAGCGGGGCTGAGGAGAGGGGAATGGGTAAAACATGGATGGGGATTAAGGAGTGCACTTGTGATGAGCACTGGGTGTTGTATGGAAGTGTTGATTCACTATATTGTACACCTGAAACTAATATTACACTGTTTGTTAATTAACTATACTTTTTTGAGAGAGAGAGTGCACTCTGAGATCGTGACCTGAGCCTAAATTAAGACTCAGGCACTTAATTGACTGAGCAGCCCTGGTGCCCCTAACTGTATTTTAAATAAAAACTTAAAAGGGAGGTGGGCGGGGGTTGGAGTGACTGGGTGATGGGCACTGAGGGGGGCACTTGATGGTATGAGCACTGGGTGTTATGCTATATGTTGGCAAATTGAACTCTAATAAAAAAATATATATACAAAAATAAAATAAAATAAAATAAAATAAAAACTTAAAATGAGGTTCCCAGATGGCACATACTGCTCTTTGCTTTGGCTCAAGTCATGATCTGGGGGTGGTAAGATCAACCCCCATGTCAGGTTTTTCGCTCAGCTTGGAGTCTGCTTAAGACTCTCTTCCTCTCCTCTGGCCCTCCCTCCCACCTGTTTCCCCTATTCATGCCCTCTCTTTCTAAAAAAAAAAAATATATATATATATATATATTATATATATATATATATATATTATATATATATATATATATACAAACTTAAAAAAAGAAGCCTAGAAAACTAAACTAGTTCTAAGAAACTAGCAGATGTAATAACCAAATTAAATTCACAAATCTGAGTGATTCTGGTTTTTAAAAAGTAGCTATAAATGGTATGTTTTTGAAATTGCAGAATTTTGACTATGGATTACACTGTAAATGTAGGAGAATGTCCTTACACTCAGGAGATGTAAGCTTAAGTATTTAGGAATGAAATACTAGAGATCCCTGGGTGGCGCAGCGGTTTGGCACCTGCCTTTGGTGATCCTGGAGACCCGGGATCGAATCCTACGTCGGGCTCCTGGTGCATGGAGCCTGCTTCTCCCTCTGCCTGTGTCTCTGCCTCTCTCTCTCTGTGTGTGTGACTATCATAAATACATAAAAAAATTTAAAAAAATAGGAATGAAATACTAGATTTTCAGAATGGATTTGCAATGATTTATAAAAGTATAAAAGTTGACAAAATGTCAACAATTGGCCTATCTAGATAAAAAGTAGAGAGGTGTTTGTTTTACGATTATTTTTTCTGTATAATTAAGAATTTTCACCCCCCCAAAAAAGGCTAGGTATGGAGGGAGTATAAAACTAGAGAGAGGGCAGCCCGGGTGGCTTAGCGGTTTAGCGCAGCCTTCAGCCCAGGGCGTGATCCTGGAGACCCATGGGATCCCTGCATGGATCCTGTTTCTCCCTCTGCCTGTGTTTCTGCCTCTCTCTCTGTCTCTGTGTCTCTCATGAATAAATAAATAAAATCTTTTTTTAAAAATGGTCCTCTAAATAAATAAATAAATAAAACTAGAGAAAGAAAAAGTATTGAATTAAAAAATTAAATATTCTAAAGTTAATTTTGAAATATAAGATTATTTTAAAATAGTACTAAAGGATTTATGCCCAAAAAACAGCACTTCCTTTTCTTGTCCTTCTGTAATAATTAGTTATCTCTAGGCCTTTCATCTATTATTTAGGTATTAATTTTTGTATTATTAAGTAATATGGTTAAATTAATGTTGTTGATTTATGAATTTTGATTATTTTCTATTGACCAGCCTTTCAGGTTGCTAAGGATTTAGTTTTGTTATAGACTCTTCCCTACATTTCCCCCTACACCTTAATATAGTGTCATCATAACTTTTGTAACTTTTGTTAGTCAATTATCATTCAATAATAAATATTCCCTAAGGATCCAAACAGACTAATACAGTTCTTTGTTTATTCTTATATACTTTTTGTTTTCCTAACATTAATAATTGCTCATTCACCTTATTTTCTTGGTTTCCTGTATCTTTTGAATTGTTCGTAATTATCTCAATAGTTGTATTAATCTAGCAATAACATTTTCAAATATTCAAAAATACCAGATAATTTACCATTTTTAGTTCAGTAGGAATTGAATTACAATAGTCAAAGATCAAATGGAGAGACGATCCCATAGAGCAGAGCAAAAATATGATGAAATGGACCATAATTGGAAAAATAGAAGAAATTGAAGTCAGGCTCAATAAACCTCATATGTAAATAATACCATTATTTAAATGGTAAACCAGATGGAGAAGTCTTAAATATTTTTAAAATGTTCTTAAGTTGATAAAAAATATTAGTTTTCAGATTAAATGGGCTCAAAGATCTTAGTCAAGGCTGATATGGAAACTGTGATATCTACACATTTTTTGTTTAAATATTTGAATGCAATAGAGAGATTTATAGGCCTCCAGACTGAAATGAAGTTATAAATTGGTGGGGTGGGATGGCAGTGCATTTCAGGGAAAGAGATGCACCAGCAAAGGCCCAGAGGCAGAAAAACTAAAGGTTTTTTTCAGAAGTAGGAAGTAGTCAAGGTGGATGGCTAGGGTTTATAGTACAGTCAGTGACCACAAAAGGAAATAAAAGTAAATCTCTCACAAAGTAATGATAACTGATTATACAACTGCTAGCTAGCTTTCACATTCTGCAATGACAAATCTGCATTAGCTTTGGTAGCATTAGTTTAGTTAGGTAATCATTTTATTTGAGATTTAAAAACTGTATAATGCACAACAAAATAAAGGGTCTTTATATGGTTTCTGTCTTTTTTCTCTTCCCTTCCTTCCTGCCTTCTATCTTTCCCTAGTCCTTCCCTTCTTTCTCATTTTTCCTCCTTCCTTCCTTCCTTCCTTCCTTCCTTCCTTCCTTCCTTCCTTCTTTCCTTCCCTCCTTCCTTCCTCCCTTCCTTCTTTCCTTTTCTTTCTTCTATCCCTTTTTCTTTTTTCTTCTTTCTTTCTTTTTTCCTTATTTTCTAATAATGGCTATATTTATTTTTACTGAAAGTTGACCACTATTTAAGAATCCTAAATTTTATACTTTCAATCATAATAACCATTATTACCAGGGGCCAGAAAAAAAAATAAGCTCCCGATGGGGCTGTAACAAACATGTTAACACCTCCATTAGGTTAGCACATTATCTACCCATAATGTTTTCAAAAGAAATTTTATTTTTTAATTTCTTATATTGTCTTCATTAGTATTGATCAAAATTCTAAACAAATTCTAGAGTAGGTATAGCTACTTTAATGACATGCTGAGTTTAATTATTAAACATTAATCTGGATCATGAAATAATAGTCAAGGTTATGAAAAAAATATTAGTCTAGTAAAATCTGATGCAGAGTAACTAACCAAACATAAAAACTAAAATAAGGTCACATCAGAAAGTAAATACAGATCATAAGTACTTACACATAAGTAAAAATAGATCAAAGTTAATCAAGTTGACTGCTAATAGGTCTTTCTATCATTTTCTGCCTCAGGGGTATGATGATGGCTACGGGGGTGAATATGATGACCAGACCTATGAGACTTATGAGAACAGCTATGCCACCCAAACACAAAGGTAAGGCATTTGCTGTCTAAAGCATCCTTCTCAGGATTAATTCTAATCCTACTATTTGTCTCTTGTATCTGAGCTCCAGTTCTATTATGTGAGAGTTTCTAGCAGTGGTTTTTCTCCATTGTCTTTCTGAATTAT
The DNA here is from genome assembly GCF_905146905.1 of Nyctereutes procyonoides. Classification (NCBI taxonomy): domain Eukaryota; kingdom Metazoa; phylum Chordata; class Mammalia; order Carnivora; family Canidae; genus Nyctereutes; species Nyctereutes procyonoides. The sequence continues at coordinate 25,648,564 of NW_026575051.1, read as the reverse complement.
TATATTATACAGAGAGGTAAAAAGATAATAATCGTGCAATTCTTAATAATAATAGTGTGTTATTTTAAGACTACATCATTATCATAATCAATAAACTCATTAAGTAAGCTTGTATTTAACAAAATACTGTTACTTATGGAGATTATTTTAGTAAATTCATAAGTAACACAACAGTAAAACAAAAGGCACTTGTTCAATGAAGCTTTTTCCCCTAAAATGTAATTTTTATTTGTAAAACAAAAGACATAGGAATGTTATTGGTGCTCCTTCTGAAAAGGAAAATTTCTAAAACATCATATGTAATGAACAATTCCTTTGCTTTCTTGATGGATCTCTAAATGATTGTTGACCTAATCTCTTTATATTGATCAAATTTTGAGATATTAATGAATTTTTACTTTTTTTAAAGTCTAATTTTTTGTGAGGTAGTATTTACATACAGGATGTTTTGACCATTAAGGGGATAGAGTTTGTACGAGTTTGGCAAATGCAAACTATCTTGTGACCACCATCAAAATGAAGTTATAGGGCAATTCAGTCAACCTGAAATGTTTCTTACCACCTTATATAGACAACTTTTCTCCCTCCCAGGCCCTGGAAACCACAATCAGGTTTTTGCCATTACAATTTTGAGTTTTCCAGAATGTCGCATAAGTAGAAGTGATACAATATGTAGCCTTTTGAGTCTAGCTTCTTTAGATAGCATGATGTATTTGACATTTATTCATTCATGTTGTTATGTTTATCAACATTTTCTTCTTTTTTATTACCATGTAGTGTTTCATTGTAAGGATGTACCATAGTTACTTCATTCACCAGTTGAAGGGCAAATAAGTTTTGAATGAACTTATGAATTATGAATTATGAATAAAATTGTCATTAAACAAATGCATCCTTAGCAAAATCAGTCTCCCAAATATTTTTTTCTAAAAAAAGTTACAATTTTCATAGGAAAGTAGGATGAATCCATATGATAGTCATGCGAGTCTGCCATATATGTGATTGACAGAAACTAATAGAAGTAATTGTCACAAAATCATTACAGTATTGACTATTTATTGACCAACTTTACTGGGATCCAAAGAGATATGGATGCTTCATTAAGTAACATCTGGGAAATGACAAGGAAAGAAACAACTTTAAGGTCATTATGGAGGAGAGGAAATCTACATGTAGTTCATAAGTGTGCATTTTGCATGGTCGGAAGGACAGCATAGTGAAAGAAGTGAAGGGAAATTCTTAGAGAGAATATTGTAGGCAATTAGGAAAAAGTTGAATGTGAACTGATACCTTTAAAGCTAAGCATAATATATCATTATTATCATTATTGAAGTAACCATCTTCAACTTTGAGTAATGGTTAATATGTAGTATGTTAAATAGAAAAGCCATCATAAGCTGAGTTTGTACTGGGGGTGATATCTTACTAGTCCCAGTCAAATATTGAAACACAGCACAATTATTTACGATGGGGGAAGATTTTGCATCATGTCACAGACCCTGAATAGGGTATTGTATGCAAACTCACTACATATTTAAAGCATCTGCTAATATTTGCTAGTTCATCATTGTATATTAGTGCATAGAAATGGTGATAATAAAGTTTTGTAGCTTGTTTCAGAAACTATTTGGTAAAAAAAAAAAAATTACCACACACTGAAAACACAACTATAATATAATAAAATAATGTCTTGAGTTAGCTCCATAGAGTTACATTCAGCTGATAGAGATTTACTTTGGGATAATTTTCTAAAAGTGAAGGACTTTCTGTTATCTTTCTTCTGGTAAGACTTAAATGGGCTTAGCTGACCCTGAGAGACAAGGAAGAAGAAATGGGAGATTAGGATAATTTATTTTTGAATATTTCAAAAGTGAATATTAGAATAATTGAACATAATTATGCACAAAAAGTAATAGAACAATTTCAGAAAAAAATGTCTTGTTTTAAGGAAACATAATTTATATGTCAAAAGATACTCTCTATGAACTTTTGCTACCTTCTTTTTTTCCTTTTATATCTATTCCTTTTTCTGTGTCTAAATTCATTCGTTGGTCAAAACCAACTCTTCCAAAATGTTTTTCCTGAATCCTTTATTTGAGAATAACTTGTTTTTGTTCTGAATTTCAATAGCACATCTTTATTTCTCTATGGCTCTTTTTCTCTCTGTCCTACAATGAAATCGATTGTATACATGTTACCTATCACTCTTACTATTCTTACTTATATCCTCATGTCCGTCACAGTATCTAGTATTGAGTCCTTTATAGGATATGTACTGAGCAGATGATTGTTGAATACATGAATTTCACACTTAGTGTGTACCTACACTATGAAGATATAAGAGCCTTTTTCCTAAAGGAGAATATAATATGCAGAATTCTATGTATTATATTTATTGACAAAATATTTAAATGTTTCTGAGATATCTTAATGCTAAACCAGAATAAATAACCAGGTCATGAAATTAATTAAAATGATACAAAATATTCTAAAAAATGATACTAATATTCTCTATTGCAATAATTATAAAATTTCTATTTTGGTCAAAGCATGGCCTCAACTAGAAACTCATAGAGTTTCTGGCATATTGGAAACTTTATCTTAGTAAAGATTTGTTGAATAATTGAACAAAAATAAATGAATGTGGTAATGATGAATGAATTAAATTAACAATATTTCAGAAAACTGAGGAAGAATTTTTAAATATAGTACCAATTTGTAATAGAAGTGGATAAACACAGAAAATTCAGGACATATGTATTAAATTCCTGTATTTAGATTATTGATGTCACTATGCCAATAGAAGATAATATTAACAGTTTAGTTAAATAGCACTTATTAAATGATTATATGTGTCAGAAAGTATACTCATTATACAGTGACAATACTTATTTAAAAATTTTTTAAATATATTTTAATATTTACCCCTAACATTTGTTTGAGGAGTCATTTGAAAGCTGTATATATATATTTAAATAAATATAGGTGAAACATCTATAGAGTAACCAAGTATTAGAAATTGGGGTGACTGGGTGACAGGTACTGAGGTGGGCACTTGACAGGATGAGCACTGGATGTTATTCTATATGTTGGCAAATTGAACAGCAATAAAAAAATAAATTTATAAAAAAAAAGAAATTGGAAGTGAAAGAAAGTTCATTTTTTACAAGAATCAGTCTAGAACTGTTTTGGTTTTTTTTCAAGTGGTGGCTTCTTAATTGGGCTTTTACAAGTATGATTTGGACTTACGGAGGAAAATGGAAAAAGTTTCTAAAGCGGAATAAAGATAAATATATTAACATAAAATGTATCCATCATTTACAAACAATATGAATATTATTTTGGCACTGTCATGGTCAAAATGGGAAGAAACTCTAATTTAAAAGCTGAAGGTAAAACTAAATTATGTATGACTTAGCAGAACTGATATAAAAATAAAACTAGAGAAAATAGTCTTCAAATGACTAGTTAGTCAGCACAGGTGAATTCAGAATTTGTGGGAATTATAAAGTAGAATCTGGCAGGTACTTAAATGGAATAATTATATCATCCTCAAAGAGTCTAAGGGAAGTTCACAAGGTAACAATCCTAAAAAGGTTCACCTGGAGTTCACAAGCTATAACAAATTTAATTAATCCCCAGTTGTCTTACAAGGTGTCGTTAGTTCTTGAAAGTTTCAAATGGATCAGAAGAGGGACTTCTCTAAAGATTCCTTAGGAGGCAGCTCTACATGATGACATTATTAAGGGCTGGTAAAGATGATGATGATATGAGGAATCTCGGACCATCTTTTTCTCTTGCTCTGTGTCATTGAGGATAAAAAGTTTTAGAAAAATGGTTTGATAAGTTTATTATGCAAGCTTCAAATTGAAGGACTATTCCAGAGGAACTCAATTATTTGATGTCTTTGGCTTAGGACAAGTTACATCCTGTGATTAACAACTTTAATTGGACTAAATATTAAATTCTGTCCATGTTCTGATATCCTATTTTTATGCACCCCTTGCCACTAACATTGTCAGAGATCAATCTTCTGAAATTATGTAAATTCACAAGGTTCTACCGACATTGGCTTTTCCCAATGCCCAGATTTTCAGTAGGAATCTATACCAAACCAAAAAAAAAAAAAAAAAGGAATCTATACCAAACCAAAACCATAGATGTAGGAAAAGTTACTGACATGTACCTAGATTGAAACAGCAGTACTACAAATGAAGATCAAAAGACCAATTTTGATCATTGATTCTAATGACAATTAAATTTGGATATGAAATTTTAAGAAACTAAGGTTTTTAAATGTAAAGTTTTAACTGGTATAATAAGCAAAATATCAAAATGGAAGATTTTGCTTTCATTAAATCATGAATCAGCTGAGGAATTCACTAGGAAAAGAATCTTCTTTTCTGTAAATTACTAAGGAATGAGCTAGGAGAGTGAATATACATCTCTTTCTGATATATAAGTTCCCCGAGTTCTAGAATGATCATTTTTTAATATCTGTATTAGGGTCTACATAGTAGGAAAAAAATGGCACTCTTCAATTAGTATAATTTGAGGAGAACTTAATATGGAAAATATTTTCAGAGGCAGTGTACAGGGAAAACACAAGGGACAGTGCAATGCCCTGGCACCGGTATCCCTGGGGCAAGGTGTTTGTCACCAAAATTAGGATTGAAAAGAGACAGAGAAAGCTGTTTGGAGAGGCCTCTTGATAGGAACTGAGACTTCTGATTCAGAATCGGAGCTATGTATGACCATCCCACAACGAGAAAGTTCAGGGAGTTAACACCCTGACCTCACTCTCCTGCCTCCTTCCAGTTTCCCACCTTTGCTCCCATGGGCTGAACCCATTAAGAGGCAGAGGACAAGAAACTTAGTTAGATGGAGTTGCTGTTAGTCATCCCTGGAATAGGCTGGAGGAGAAGAGTGGAAGTAGAAAGGCAAAAAAAAAAAAGTGTCAGTTGCTTGAAGATATAAATAATGACTTAAATTGTCATGGAAACAGTAATGCTTTTAAATGAATTTGTACCATATTAATGAGAAAGCATCTACGTACTAAAAAAGAAAAGTCAGAAAGCACAGTGAAGATATAAATACACATCTGGTGAACAAATTGGTCTTGGGCCCCCTTGCACAACTTCTTAGTTCCTCAAGGGTCAGAGCTCACACAATTGGAACCACTGGTCTGTTGTTCAGAGGCTACTTGAAACTAACAATTCATAATAACTAACATTAGTTTTGTGCTAGCTGTTGTGCTAATTGTATAGGCCACTTTGTCTCATTTAATCCTTGCAATAACAGTTGAGACAGAAAAAAACCTGAAGCCTAAAAATTTCCAATGATTTTCCTAAGTTCATTCAAGTAGTAAATGTTGGACTAAAATCATATCTGCTAGATCCAGAGGCCTTAGACATAAAGACTAATAAATAGCATCTGAAAACCCAAGTCAATTCATTGAGTCAACAGATTTCTGTTATCTGAACAAACTGCAGAGAATATTCATTTAATATAATAAGAATGTAGTAAGTTATTTGTATGCTGTTTGAAACGTGATCACCAAAGGACAAATTCAAGCAAGAAAAAAAATTGCAATTTACCTATTAACTATTGTTTTAAGCTATAAAATTAATGCAAGCCCTGATACTAAGAGTCTACAGAAACCCTTCTAATGAAAACTAAAGTGTAAGTCACTGCAGTTATCCAGTAATTTAATAAAAGTTATCATATTAAGTATATAACACCTTGTCCTATTCATTTAAGTGGTACTATTCACTATGAAATGACTTACCCTCATTTTGTAATTCAATTCTCTTATATTTCAAACTATAGTCAATTATGAGATTGAATTTACAGAAGGTTATTGGATTTGAGATATTTTCCCACAGTTATTCTGCACGTTAGTTGTATTTTCATGCCATCTACAGACCTCTGCATGCATGAACAGTGGTTTGGGCATTGTCTGGATTTACCTCAACAAAGCAAGATTCCAGCTCTTAATACACACTTTTTTTTTTTGGTCCTTATCTGAGATACTTATTTTAAGCATCAAGGATACTTAGGAAGCTGTTGGTTTTAGGAAAGAAGCAATGTGTTTTCTCAAATTATTCATTATCTATTTATTGTGTTTGTTGATTTTTTATTACTGTCGGGTTAATTGTGATAACTAAACTACTTGCCTAAATAGTCAATTCATATTTAAAAATTTGCAATAAGATACCTTTTATAAGACTTTAATAAGAAAAACTGGAAAAACCATTTTCTCTAGTCATTTGAATGATGAGTCTTCCAAGAAAACTTAAGTGTCCCAGGTAGTAACTGAAATCTGTTTGATCATTTACTGAGATCAGGATATGTCACTGTGTCAGTCATTCCTTCCCAGCTGATCACTTTAGAACTAGAGACACTCCTCAAAAGGAAACAGGAAAGTACTGGGCAAACCATATACAACCAGAGCTTCAGAAATGGGAACTATTACATCATCATAGAGTCTTAAAGATCCTGATGTGTTGCAAAAAGCCTAGTATTAAAACCACTTAAAAAGCTTAAGGTGAGGGCAGCCCCAGTGGCACAGTGGTTTAGCACCGCCTGCAGCCTAGGGCGTGATCCTGGAGACTCGGGATCGAGTCCCACGTCGGGCTCCCAGCATGGAGCCTGCTTCTCCGGCTGCCTCTCTCTCTGCCTCTCTCTCTGTCTCTATGAATAAATAAATAAATAATTAAAAAAAAAGCTTAAGGTGAAATTCTGGCTTCAATGGTCATTAAAGACACTTAGCTCCACCAAAAGGAAAAAAAAAACAAATGTAACAGTTATCAACATATGTAGGAATCAAAAATGTTCACAAGTGTATATAATTGTCAAGGTATAACAATAGGAGTGGTGGAGACTCTGGAAAACTCTGTTGAAAGCAACTATCTTTTGTTCAAGTTCAGGATACTGTGGCCATATAGTTCATGCAAAGTAAAGGACCAAGGGGTGCTAGATCTTTTTTTCCCTCAAGAAAACCCGTTTTCTATTTCTTATTGCTGCATAACAAATCATCCCAAAAAAAACAAGTAGTATAAAATAACCATTTTTATTATGCTCTCTTATACTTGAGGATTTTGTGTTATCAGGAATTCTAACAGAGCACAGCAGGGATGGCTTATTTCTCCTCCCATGTCTGGAGCCCCAAGAAGGCTCAAAAGGTAAGGTCACTCAATGGCCAGGGTGTGAAATCATCTGGAGATTCTTCCCTCATCTATCTGGAAGCTGCTGCTGGATGTCAGCTGATACCTAAATGAGCTGCTGCTTGGAATGCTCATAGTACTCCATGTTGCTTAGGCTTCCTCACAGCATGGCAGGGAAGAGCACCAGATATGAATATCTCAAAGAACAAAACAGAACCTGCATTACCTTTCACAACTTAGCCTCAGTCTGTTAGTTATAAGCAAGTTACAAGTCCAGCCAGATTCAAGAGAAAGGGTATTAGACTTCACCACTCACTGGGGAATTGGCATGGTTCAAGGATGGAAAATGGTACTGTGCGCAGTTTTGGAAAATATAACTTGCCACATCAGTTTTTAAGGGAAATACCCCAATTTTTAGACATTGGCAACTAACTTTTGAAAGTTAAAACATTCTAGAGATTAAACCAAATATATCTGTAGGTAGCCACAGTCATTCTGTTCTGCTTATAAGCAAGATAGAGAAGAAGTCAGTATCCAGAAAATGATTCCAAGGACATGGAATCAAGGAGTCCTTCAAAATGGCTATTTGAGGGTACTCTATGGTCTGTGAAGGATATCCTAAAATCCAGGAGTAGACTGTTTGGAGTCAATTAGAGAAGTCAGACTTGTAAATAACACATAACATGTGATGAGCTAGAAGGATGTGCCAGAGGTTCCAACATGGGAGAGAAAATGGGAGGCCATCGAGTGGCGGATTACAAGAAAGTTCCAGAAGCTTTCTTAAAAAGAACTGATGCCAAGCTATGATTTAACTGGGTAAATAAAATTTGGCTAGTCAAGGATATGTACAAAGATAAAGAAATGAGAATATAATTCATTATAAAGAACTACATGTTCTTCAAGTGAACCAAATTATAAGATATTTAGGAGTGGTACGGCACTTGGTTGAAATAACAGGAAAGGAACAGGAAAGCCTGGATATTGCACTCTGATATCAGAAAAGAATAACTTTTGGATAGAGTTTGAGGTCGTCATCATATCTAGAAGTTGATAAAACCAAATTCATCTTTGGTGAAAATTATGATCATCACTTTTTTTTGCCTCAGCCTAATTTCCTCATTTGAGCTCAGCAGGTTCTCTATTAAATGCTATTCCATCTTTTTCCTGAATTATCTCCTGTACTTTCATTGCTTTCTTTGGCTTCTGAACCAATTTGCACTTAAAAAAAAAAGACCTTCAGGTCTTACTTTTTTGCAATTAAACACTGGTAATGAGAGAAAGGAGATATTTTCTTTGAACTACCCATGGTCAAAATGGAAAATATGGACTTTGATATGTTTAAATTGTAGAGTGGGGGAAGGAAGGGGAGACGAAACATGACACTGGGGGTATCCTAGAGGTACTTCAAAAAAGGGAACAGAACTTATCTCAGATGCATGTGGAATAGAGCCAAAATAATATCTATAAGATATTAGTAATTCTCCATAATTAGATTTCCCTTTATAATTATCTCAACATCCTATTTTACTGTTTCATGAAGCTTATTATTTATTAAAGGCCTATTATTTTCCAGGTGCTAGAAGGAGAATAGTGAACTCTATGGTACATTAAAGTACAGGATCACAATTCTATAGTTACAATACTGTAGGTCTGATGTTTCATATTCAGAATTATTTCTATTTTATAAGGGCAGCACAATGAATTTATTATATATTACATCTGTGCCAAAAATATATATTATTGCATTTAAATAAATAAGTAACTATTATAAGCAGGACAGAAATAGCTATAGTTTATCACTTAAGGTAAGAAGTTTGTTGCCTAATGATTTTAGACACCCAACTTAAAAAAATTGGAGTTTCAGAAGATGTGTGGAAGAAGTAAGAGAGGACTCTGAAAGGTAGTCAGGGAACACTTGACCATTTCTAAAGGAAATAAGTTTCTAATAAAAATAATAGCCACAATATGGAGCAGCTGCTATGTGGAGAGGCCTATATTAGGTACTTTATAACATTATCATATGAGGTAGATAGTTTTATCCTTATGTCACAAATAAAGAAACTAGGCTTAGAATGTTTAATCTGCCCAGGACTGAACAAGGTTTGAACCGATTCCTGTCCAATTCCAAAGACTGGGCACTTTGTACTAATACCATATTGCTTCCCAAACACTTTATTTTGTTTTTAACACCTCAGCTTATTAGGAAACGCAAGCTGAAGTAATATGTTCTTCTCTGTAATCTCCATTTGCATACATTGATCAGTAATCAGCTTGTGAAGCTACACATAATAAATCTAGTTTTGTTTTGTGTATCAGCTTTTCTTTATGAAGATAATGCCCCTCTATCAATATCCAGAATGTGATAGAGTGCTTTCTTGGCTACAATTCTTCATCCCCCGCCCCCATGTTCACACCCTTTGCCGTGTAATTGTTCAGTATCTCTCACAAAAGAGGCAGATTCCTCACTATCACTTAACCTGCTTTGACTAATAGAACAATGTCACATCTTAAACCTCTACATTAAAAGGGCTATGTTTCTCACTTGTTTTTTGTTGTTGCCACGACAAGAACTTCTCTAGGTAGCTACTGTGCCCTTAGTCTGGGCTCTGTAATGAACACAGGAGCAGTCCAAACCTCAAGGTCAATCTCAATTTCATCCAAGCTTGGAACAGAGCCCCCAGTGACCCTAGCCTCGATTAGCAGACCTCTAGCCTAACAGAAACACGCGACTTACATAATTGTCTCATGTTGTATGATAGTAATATTTTGTGATTGTTGAGGAACATCACTCTACCAGTAACAAGCCAGTGTCCAGGATTCAGTGCCCACATAGACATGGTTTTCCTCAAACTGTTCTTGGTATATCATGATTCCAATTTCACTAAATACCCTAGTTGTTCTCTCATAAAACCACTCCAGTTGTCCAAGTGTCCATCCTAAAGGGTAGCACAATGATCCTGAGGTACATTATATCAGATGAAAGTTAACTGCTGCAAAGATACAGCGTTATTATAAATATCCTGTATAATAATGCTTCTTATTTTATAGTATTTCATTTCAACATCATCCTACCATGTATGTGTTTTTTTAAGATTTTATTTATTTGTTTGAGAGAGACAGAGATAGACACACGGAGATGGTGAGAGAAAGCATGAGTGAGGAAGAAAGGGAGAAGCAGTGTCTCCACTGAGCAGGGAGCCTGACACGGGGCTCGATCCCAGGACCCTGAGATCATGATCTGAGCTAAAGGCAGACACTTAACTGACTGAGCCACCCAGGTGCCTCTACCATGTGGTTTTCTTAAGTGGCTGTGTCACATTATTGGGTTTTATTGAATTTGTTTTCAACTGAAAACTTAGGTTCTTCCTAAATGAACTTCTGTCAAACCAGTTCTAACACCATCCTGCATCTTTACAATTGATTTTTTAGCTGAAATGCAGAAATGTACATTTATCTCTGTGACATTTCACCTTGTAATTTACACCTTCTATTGTTGATTTGGAACTGCTTTTTTGAATACTAATTCTTAAAACCAGAATAGAAGTTATGCTTCTTAGCATATCTTATATTTCTTTATCAAGTACCTTTCAATTTTTTTTTCAGAAAAACAGAGTACCAAAAAAATAGCTCAGTACCAACCTTTAAATTGACATTGACCACTAATTAAAATTCTGTGAGAACAGTCGTAAACATCGCCACAAATCTGCTTGGCTGTACTGTCAGGCAGCTTAGAAAGGATTCACAGAGAAATTATGTAGTATTTTAAAACTACTCATTCATTTACTCAACTCACACTCATTGAATGTCACTGTTCTGTACCTATATTCAAAACAAATAAGGCATAGCCAGTATGTGGATTTATTTACAATTAGTGTGGTTTTTTTAATAAAATATGATCCTGAACTTCCGCATGAGAAACACCTGCAAGTGAAATTGCAGATCTTGGGGCCCCTGCTGAGGCCAGCTGATTTAGAAACTGACGAATGGGGTCTCAGGAATCTGCATTTTAGCCACAGTATCTTTATGATGCTTATGCACACTAGCTGTTGAGAGCCATTATGCTAGAGGAAGAGAAAGATTTTAAAGAACTTTCTGGGACAACGAGAGCTGTTCTAAATGACGATGTCAGCAAGGTCTTACAGAAGGCAAGTTTGAAAAGGCAACACCTTGCCTGCTAATGCTTTAATAAGAAGCCAACCACTGAGCTGAATCCCAAGAGGATGATGGATACCTTCTTAGTGAAGAAGTAGTGGAAGTTCGATTGTCAGAGTCATAGGGTCATGAAAGGATTCATGAACTGGGAGACATTCATTCTACTGTCACGGTATAGGGTTTGGTAACAAAGGAGTGATAGGGAAAAGGCCGGGCAGATAGAAAAGGGAATTACCATTCACAGTCTGGGAATTAAAGAAACATGAAAATGCACAATTATAATTGGGTTCTAGCATGCCACGATGGTGGTATACGGAGACACAGACTCGCCTGATTTAAGTTATATTTTGAAAGTTTCTGGAAGAATGTGGCTTTATTTCCTTAAATAAATAAAAGACTTATCAAAACAGAATCACCATTATTAATTCATATATCCTTTCCCCAGACTTTGTTTTATTTATTTAAATTTCCAAAGTCTGGTGCATGAAAATAATCCTTTAATAAGTAAAAGTGGTTCTGGAAAATTATGCAACTGAGGTGAGATTCCATTTATGATTTCAGTGGAGAAGAATATAAATCACCATTAACACATAGCCACAGTGCAGTTTGCACCAATGAATTCAGTCTCAAAGTCAACTAGATTGGAGTATTGAAATAATTAGAAATTATACTGATGTTTACAGCACTGAAATCTTACTGATATTCATGAATTATGATTCAGCCAAAAGATAATTTATATACAGTTGGAATTATGTCCATTTCAAACTAGGGTTCAATAGCTTCTGTGTACTTGTACCAAAAGCATGCAACAATTCATTTAATAATGTCATGTATCACTGAGCCTAATTAATCAGTCAGTTGAAGGTCTAAAATAATTTCTATGTTCTAATGATAATTCCATGCAATAAAACAGAAGATTCATGTTTTTGTTTTAAGATTGCTCACCCTTCATTTATGTAATAAAGGGTCAAAGTCAACAACAACAAAAAAATACAAGCTGAATTGGAAACAAATGATTAAAGAGTGTCTATAAAAAGAGCCCATTTTCAGAAATGTATATGCAGTGTTGAATCCAGAACACAAAAATATATCTAAATGTATTTCTCTCTCATTTGGAGCATGATCTTGTACTCTTAAAACACCCATTTTCTATAAAGTAGATCATTGCAAAGCTGATCATAATTCTACACTAGATGCCTTATATAGATCATCTATCTTGATCATTAATCTATGAGCAGAACAAATATGTCACTTCCCTTATGAATAATCAGCCTATATTTCATCCCGTGAACATTAAATACCATCAACTGAAACTTAAGAGTGCATGTATGGTTATTTCATGTTTCAGAGTATTTCAAGAAGATGAAATCTCTTTCAGCATTGCAACCTTTATGAATATGAAAAAGAGGAGCATTATGTCTATGACTTTACTGATTGAACAATTACCTGTTATTTTTTAATAATAAATTTATTTTTATCAGTGTTTAATTTGCCAACATACAGAATAACACCCAGTGCTCATCCCGTCAAGTGCCCCCCTCAATGCCCACCACCCAGTCACCCCCACCCCCTGCCCTCCTCCTCCCCTTCCACCACCCCTAGTTCGTTTCCCAGAGTTAGGAGTCTTCCATGTTCTGTCTCCCTTTCTGATATTTCCTACCCATTTCTTTTCCCTTCTCCTCTATTCCCTTTCACTATTATTTATATTCCCCAAATGAATGAGAACATATAATGCTTGTCCTTCTCCGATTGACTTACTTCACTCAGCATAATACCCTCCAGTTCCATCCACGTTGAAGCAAATGGTGGGTATTTGTCGTTTCTAATGGTTGAGTAATATTCCATTGTATACATAAACCACATCTTCTTTATCCATTCATGTTTCGATGGACACCGAGGCTCCTTCCACAGTTTGGCTATTGTGGACATTGCTGCTAGAAACATCGGGGTGCAGGTGTCCCAGCGTTTCATCACATCTGTATCTTTGGGGTAAATCCCCAACAGTGCAATTGCTGGGTCGTAGGGCAGGTCTATTTTTACCTCTTTGAGGAACTTCCACACAGTTTTCCAGAGTGGCTGCACCAGTTCACATTCCCACCAACAGTGTAAGAGGGTTCCCTTTTCTCCGCATCCTCTCCAACATTTGTGGTTTCCTGCCTTGTTAATTTTCCCCATTCTCACTGGTGTGAGGTGGTATCTAATTGTGGTTTTGATTTGTATTTCCCTGATGGCAAGTGATGCAGAGCATTTTCTCATGTGCATGTTGGCCATGTCTATGTCTTCCTCTGTGAGATTTCTCTTCATGTTTTTTTGCAATTACCTGTTATTAATATTTACTGAGTGTCTGCTATGTACTAGGTACTTATCATGGGCCTGTCATGGATTATCTCATTAATACTCAAGGAAAATATTATTATTGCCATATTAAAGGTGAGGAAACTGGAATTGAGAGAGATTAAATGATTTATCAAAGATGATACACTGAATGAAAATGAAAAAGAGCAGCTTTCAATGTTAAGTTCAAATACTTTTCTTTCTATATTCTATGTATCATTTTTAGAAGAAATACTGATTTTCCTCCAAATGGATCAGGGAATAGACTGTGGACTTTTCTGTCTCATGAGCTACCTTTGAGTGAGAGATATATCTTTGACTCCTCAAAACAAATTGGTCAGGATAACTGCAGAGAATTATGCAATTTCTCTCTCCATGCATGCATGCATTATGTTAATGTATTTAGTTTTCTAGTTAATTTTCGAAGATACAAATTTATATTCTCTTTATATGCAAATATGGCCACTCAATAACGTGCTTTTTGTGTAACACTATGGGTCGAACAGAACGAATGAATGAATGAATTTCAAAAATATTTTAAAACTATCCATTCAATCTTGGTAAAATTGTAAGGATACTTTAAAAATACATATGTATCTAAAGCAGTGACTTTCCCTTTGTAGAACTGTGAAAACTACTGATATTAGAGCATAGAAAAGGGTATTTGCATTTTATTTAAAACACATACATAAAAAGAAATGCATTTCATGTAATATTTTTGATCATACACACAAAATTATCAACATATTTCAGTGTTTAAAAATATTTTAGGGGCATCTGGGTTGTTCGGTTAGTTAAGCATCTGACTTTCACAGGTCAGGTGTTGATCTCAGAGTTACCAGTTCATGAACCCATGTTGGGCTCTATGCTGGGCATGGAACCTAGTTAAAATATTTTTTTTTTACACACACACACACAATATATAATGTACATATATTTTACACACACATTTGTGTATATATGTTATATGTAAACATAAATATAGGGATGCCTGGGTGGCTCAGTGGTTGAGTGTCTGCCTTTGGATCAGGGCACGATCCCAAGGTCCGGGTATTAAGTCCCGCATCGGACTCCTTGCCAGGAGCCTGCTTCTCCCTCTGCCCGTATCTATGCCTCTCTGTGTCTTTCATGAATAAAAAGAATCTTTAAAAAAATTAAACATATAAATAATATATATTTTTAAGAGAATTTCATTTCTTTAAAATTTATTTTGAGTATTTCTGTAATAGGAATATATAAGTTACACAGTTGAGTTTACTAATGAATGCAATGATAGTGAATTCCTAAAAAAAGTAAATGATCATATATGTGAGCACTAATTTCTAGTATCAGAAAGTTAGCTTGTATGTTTTAATTCTCCAATTGCCCTCAGAATAAAGGCCAATTTCTAAATGGAAAAATTATTGAAGAGAAAATGAAGTAATAAATTATGAGCACATAATGCTGCTTAAGTAATTAAGCTATATATTTTTCATATTTAAATCCCATATTAGTTCTAATGTTATTGGTATATGTTATTTTAATCTCAAAGCTGAGATTAAGAACTTTATACATAGGTGGATTCACTCATAATAAGCAATTATGGTATATGTTTTCTTTCCTATGTTTTTTCCTTATGACTGGATATATCATAATTGTGTTTTACATTTACCAGTTTTAATAATAATCCAGAGTATTTCATTTCTAAACTCTTGAAATTAATTGGTAGCAGCCCAGTAAATATTATGAGTCTTCACTACTATCTTCTGTATTATTAATTATGGCAGTGGATTCAGAGACCACCACTCATCTGTACAATTTACTTATCAAAATTCAAGCACATTTGGTTGCTTTTCAAAATGTACTAGTGTGTTACAATCATAATCTACACGCTAGGTTTACAGTTTTGTAAGTAGCACTTTCATGGAACTTTATGAAATTTAACAGAAGGATTTGATCACCATATAAGTGTATATAAAAATAAAAAACTACCAATTTCAATTTAAGGATGAGAGTTGGGCTGAAAACTTACCTTTATTTGGAAAATATTTCTGGAAATACTGCATAAACACACAACATAACAAGGTTTCAGCATAAATGCTTAAGGCTGCAAATTTTGAGTATTCAAGTGCTAAAAATAGTTTTTGAAAGAAGTACTGGGTGGCTTGATCGGTTAAGTGTCTGACTCTTGATTTTAGTTCAGGTCATGATCCCAGGTTCATGAGATCAAGCACTGTGTTCAGCTCCATGCTGGGTATGAAGCCTGCTTAAGATTCTCTCTCTCTCCTGCCCCATACCCCTCTGCTCACATGCTCTCTCTCTCTTTCTAAAAAAATAAAAATAAAAAATTAGGCAGCTATAAATTATAAATCTTTCATATTAATACATAAATCAAGTCCCTTTATCCCTTCTAAAATATTATTTTGTAGTTTTTACTTTTCTTCAATTCAGAAAATAATTAATGAAGCTTTATTTAAAGCTCATCCTCATCTATTTTTCCTACTTCATAGACAGAAATCTTCTGCTTACTCAAGAATCAAAATAAGGTTGAAATGAAAGACAACATGGCATAAAGTAAACCCAACTGGAACTTATGAAGGGGGAGTTTTAATCTTTGGAGGACCTCAACAAGCCATGGTGTATTTGTAAAGTCAAATTTTAATAGTTAGATTTTTAAAGTTGCATCCTCTATTTTTTCCCACTTATACCAGTCTGACTGGTTTGATAATATGAACATATCTTATAGAGCAGTGTTCTCATTTAATTTATAGCCAGTATCTCTCTTTGTAATGTAATGTACAAAATATTTCCTTTACAAGCGTGATTAGTCTCAATGACTTCTGAACTAATCTCAGTGTGGTTTCTCCTGCCACATGAACATGAACACCAACTGCTAGATTGTGAAGCACTAAGGAAACGTAAGTGTCATTATGTCACAGGTGCTCGGAAAAACAGCCAGATTATGGTGACAATATCATTTGGTTTCCTAGAATCCACATTTCATCTTAATTTTTTCTGTTGTGTTCAATGCCATTTAATTAGTTGTCTTAGTAAACTGCCAACAGTCTATTTAGGATAAAATACTACTCTATCCACCAAAAAGGAACTGAAATTTTCCATCTCTGATTTTGTTCTAGTTTTAAAAATTACAATTAATAAATTAACTTGATATTTTTCCTGCTTCCTTTACTCTGCTTATTTATACACATTTTTCCAAATATTTATTAGTGTCTATGATCTTGATATCAAAAAGCCAAAATAGTGTGGACAGTTTTACTAATAATTAGATATAGTTTAATGAATCATTGCAGCTAACGTGCTATATCTTGATTTTATATATATGCCAGTTCCTAGGAAAATCTCATCTGCTAAAACCATGAGAGTAATTAAGTTCCAAATCACCAATAATTGTCATTTTAATTAACACTTCCAAAATTGTCACAATGTGTTTAGATACCTTGATGGCTATATTTCTCTAAATATAAGAAGGGATAACTAAACTGAAAATTAAATAACCAGGTTGTGTTTAGACTGAACTCATTTGTCCACTTTTACTGACATTTCAACATTATTAAACAACAGATAAATGAAACAAATGTAATGAAATAGTAGCTTTCTGAAATAATGACATGAAAAGGATAGAGCCAACACTATAATGTTTTCTCTAGTCAAATCATATATGTTTTTAAAGTTGAAAAATAATATAATAGAATATAAAAATCACAGATACACTGGTCAGTTACATTATTTTTAAACTTTTAATCTGAATTCCATTCATATCAGAAAATAAAAGTGTTTCATTTTTCAATGCTCTCATTGCTATCAATATAACTAGACATCCCTTCTGAAGCACACACAAAGTTTTATAAAGATATTTATAGCAAAATCTTCTTTTTTTTATTTATTTATGATAGTCACACACACAGAGAGAGAGAGAGGCAGAGACACAGGCAGAGGGAGAAGCAGGCTCCATGCACCGGGAGCCTGACGTGGGATTCGATCCCCGGTCTCCAGGATCGCGCCCTGGGCCAAAGGCAGGCGCCAAACCGCTGCGCCACCCAGGGATCCCTATAGCAAAATCTTCTAAAATTATTCATGTTCAAACACAATCATGTCTTCCTGAATTTTTTTATTTAATCATTTATTCATTCAACAAATATTTACTGGATGTCTGTTCATCTTTAAAGGGTTGCTTCAATTGTCAACTATATCATTTGGGGTATTGGGTATAGCTTCCTTAGTAAGGAGATCTACAATACACTGGCCCAAATAAGAGAAAAATTTATCTCCTTCATACATAATAAACATGGGCTAGTAGGTGGGTTCTGCTCCATGACACCATTTAGGGACTCAGGCTAGAGGAATGGTAGCTTTCTTAGTTTAGGCTGTTATAACAGAATACCATACCTGGGGTAGCTTATAAAATAGAAATTTATTTCCTACAATCCTGAAGGCTAGAAGTCCCATATCAGGGTCCCAGCATGGTTGGGTTTTGGTGAGAACCCTCTTCTGGGTTGCAGATTTATGTCTTCTTGTATTCTCACATGGTAGAAAGAACACAAGAAAGCTCTCTGGGGTCTCCATTTCTAAGGGCACTAATCATTTATAAGGGCTCCACTCTCATGATCTAATTACTTCCCAAAGGCCCCACCTCCTAATACCATCACGTGGCGGGGTGTAAGATTTCAACATATGAATTTGGGGAGACAAAAAGATTTATTAGTTCACTATACCATCTCTGGCCCCACCCCAATCATTCACATTTCTAGCCAGTTACATAAAAGACAAAGGACTTTATTCTTAAGCAGATCATTAAAAAACTTTTACACATCATCCTGTGCCTGACCACCGTCAATATAAGGGAAACTAGGAAATGTAGTTAGTCCTGAGATGGTCAGTCTCTCTTATGGAAGAAAAGACAAATGGATTTTGCAGGCATACAGCTAGAAGTCTTCTATGTCCAACGCTCTAGTCATCCAAGTACAAGTAAATATCCTTCTTTTCATTAAAACAAACAAAGATGCCTACCTTCTACTCAACAGAGAAAATCCAAGTTTCATTCTAGTCACTGCAACTAGCTCAAAATCCAGAATCACTGTGAAATATACAGACCTGTACATTAGGTCTTGATGTGATTCTTTAAAGTCTGGCAACCTATAAAATGATAAACAGATAATCTTTTCTGCTATCAATTTTCTTCCTCATACATAATATCCAGTATAAAGTGGTAGAAAGGGAACAGCATCACCAGAATAGAAACTTTCATTGGGACACGCTGAAGGCTCCATAGACAATAAAAATTATAAAATCTTGACAAGCAAAGACACCTAAGCAACAATATTGAAATAATATTTTGATTAGTGCATCTGGCAACCTTGGTTTTCTTTTCTGGAGTTCATACCAGGTTTACTAGAAGGTTCTTCCTTATTCTAGTGGATAAATGGTCTTACCCATAGCCACATCTAAACCGAGTCAAGTATACCATATCCTTGTTGGGAATTTCAAAATTTTACAGCATGTTTCCTGATTGTTCATGTTCAGGGATCTGAGAATTGTTCTGGGGGTAATTCATATATGGCAGTGTAGTCTAATGAAAAGAGAGGAGGGCATTTTTGAGCAACACTCATTATCTCTTCCGATTGGAATACAGAAACAGCTGACTTCTCCAATCCTGTTAAGCCCTAAATTTCTGAACACTCTTTCACTTTAAATTATAGAACTGACACATAAATCAGACAGAGATAACTTCTCTAGCAATGTTCTATTCATTTTTGTTTCTTCTGGTAAATTGGCCCATTCTTATTTAAGCTCATGACTTTTGTAAACCTTTCTAAAAGCAGCAGGATTATGAACAGCTGGGCTTTGTTTGGCTTTTTCCTGTAGTGTCAAAATATATGCAGACCTATAGCCCACTGCTCCAAGTTTTCTCAGGCAATGGCATAACAAGGCTTATTAGCTTTCTACCCTACTATATTTTTTCCCTTGCACTCTCCATCTCGCACTAAGCTAATGCCCAATATTTGGGGATTTTAATGGCAGTTCTACACTTTTACATACTAATTTCTTTGTTAGACTAAATTGTTGTAACAGAGAGATACAAAGTTCAGTGGCTCAAACAAGATAAAAAAAATTCTCACAACAATCCCTGAGGTAGGCAGTGACTTACAGTAAGTCTGCTCCAACATGATCATCATTTAGAGACAAAATGATGTCCCATGTTGCAGTCCACAACTTCCTAAGACACTCTCCTTATTTGCATGGTTCCTGCTAGAGTATCACTTTGAGTGCATTCTACCAACTGAGGAGGTGACAGTGCACAAGTCCAAGACGAGGAGCTTGTAATTAAATTGGAGATAACTTCAAGGTTGCCACCCTCACACATGTGCACATCCCATGTTTTCTGACTCAGTCACAGGACACATCTAATTGTAAGGATAGCTGAGCAATGTGTTCATTCATTGTGCAGCTGTTTGTCCACACAAAAGGTTCTCCTGTGGAAGAAATGAGAGGTAATCTGTGGGTGAGCAAACGTATGGACTTTGACAGAGTCCACTATGATTATTATCTATTATTTTGCATTATCTATTATATTACAAATGTCTTCTATGTCCTACTTTCCCTTTTTCAGAGTAGCTGAAAGTTCAAACTCCATTCTGGTATATATGTGTCATTTATGACACACAATAGCCACAGTTGCTTTGTCATGTCTCTCTCACTACTTTCTTCTTCCTGTCTCTTACCTTCATTAATTAAAATTAAAATAGAAACCCAGTAAGAAACATAGACATGTCACTAGAGAGTGTTTGGAGTTAGTGGTCTTCAAACAGCACTTTGAAAAATGAGCAGGCTTTTTCACGGAAAAATTACTGATTATGACAAAGATAGAAGCTGCTGTCAATGTCCTCATTTTCTCTTCATCTCTCTAAATGGGAATGCTGCTTATTAAATCATCTTCTCATGACTGCCATTTCTTGATCATCCAGGGAGCTCATGTAACAACTCTCAGGAATTTGCTACATATCAATGAGGGTTCTCAATTAGGTTGTATAACTTATATGAAGCTTAGGATTTGAGAGAAGAGATAAATAGCCAGTCACTAATCCATGACCTTAGACTTCCATAGTCTCAGGATGGGAAGAAAAACATATTACTGTATATTTTTCCTAGATAATTTGTGTATAAACATTCTGGGCAATGGAGGCTTGGCTTGGTAGTCTTTTATTTTTTTCCAACTACTTTACACTAAAATTGAATTAGTGCATTATCAGTTGCCTCCCAGAAAGATAAAGAGGGCCAAGCTTCTCTCTGCCTCTCTTTTTCACCTCTAATGTATAGGCTTATAAGAGAGCAATATCAGTGAAATCTGAAGTATTTAATCTGATGAGACCTATGGGATTGCTCTGAAGGATAATGATAACCACAAAATTTTAGGTTTTTGTGTCTTTCCTTTCAACCTAACCCTAGGGTACCTCAGTCCTTGTACAATTTGGTATTTGATATTGATCCATTTTCTTGCCACACTTTCATATACTTAAAAGAAATTATTAACCTTGAAATAACTTACAAAGTCATTATACATATAATATATAAATCAAAAGTTAATATTCAAGCAGAGGATGTAAAATGAAGGAGCATATTTGAGGAGAAAATAGTGTCTCATAAATGAAGGAGCTTATTTAAGGGCAAATATAGTGTCTCATAAATGATCAATGTGAATATATTAATATAAATAGTTAATATTCTGAGGACATCTCAGAAGCAACTGGAATGGTCAAAGGAGCAGAAAATGGTCAACTGTGTTACATGGTGCTAATGTAAAATGAGGACCACGTCTTGACCATTAGATTTGAAATGTCAAGGTATTGATAAGAGCTGTGTCATTGGAGGCAACAACCTAATTGGATTGTCTTCAAAAGCATATATATAAAAGGAGAGACAGTGAAAAAAGTGAACAGTTGCCTCTTTTCAAGAAATTTTGCTGGAATGGGGCAGAGAAAGGAATAGTCATTAGAAGGAGATGTGGGGGTGAGGGGGGACTTTTTGGGGATGAGAGATATACAAAACGCTTGGATGCTGATGAGATGGGTGCTTTAAAGGGAAAAACTTGGCGTGCAAAAGAATGATGACAATTGTACTGAGGGAAGACTTGAAGTAACTTGAATAAGAAATGGAGGAAGGAAACAAGGAAGCATCTAGCAAAATACTAAGTAAAAATAAATTGCTTATATATTTGAAAAGTGCATGGACATACTGTGGAAGGGCTAGAGGGGAGTAAAAATATAATTTCAGTGTTTAGAAATGAAGATGAAATGGATGCATATTTCTTAAGGTAACAGCATTAAAAGCCATACACAATTGACAATATGGTCAACTTATGTAGCAGTTTTTCTTTGAAATAGAGCTTTATAACTTTCCTCTTGACAAATTTTGAAGTATTATACTTGTGTTTTAAGGGAAATTTGATTTCTAAAACTGGAGGTTAGAGATAAGGAAGTTCTGAGGTGGCATGACAAAATCATAGTGCTCCTTGTCAATAACCTGTATCTTTCCTACTGAATATTTTTTTTAGGATTGTGTTTTATGCCTAGAAATTCTTGAGGTATTCGAAATATTACTTTAACACACATTTTGCTTTCAAATTCCATATGAGTTTCTGGCTTGATTCCTCCTGATTACAGTAGCATTGATTGCTGTCTAAATCTGTTGCAGTGTGCCTGAATACTATGACTACGGTCATGGAGTAAGTGAGGATGCCTATGACAGCTACGGTAAGACCTTTTCTTTACTAAATCTGTAAAATCAGAACATCCATCAGTCACTGACAGCTCAGAAATTACTTCTATCTTTCTACCCCCAGTTTTTACAGAAGTCCAGACTAAATTGATTTATGTAATTCCAGGGTGAGATATGACATACAAGAGCCAGTGCCAGAAAACTGGACAGATCAATTTTGATCAAAATTTCAAAAGCAATTAATCACAATCATAGTTCATTTTCAACAGCAACAGTGAGCATTCTGAACAGTGTCTTATATGTTCCACTGTGTCCATTGTCTGACTCATTGATTTGACAACAATGCTATGTCTTTCCTACTGTCAGAAAGATCATTAGAGTAATACACAGTTAAAATATTTTGAAACTTTTAAGAGCAGAAATTGTAGCTTTCAGGTTATTTTCTTCTAGGATTCACAGCTCTCAGAAGTGCCATATAATGCTTGGCATAAGAATTAATAGTCAAATAGCATGTCAGTTTATAAAATTAATTAATTTCAAAAATATGCTGTTTAATTAAAATACTACTTAAGATTAACTGTAATTCAATTCAGTAAGATTTATTGAGTATCTGTGATATATCAATATAGTATATCATACTATTTTGAAGGGTAGTTTTTATTTCTTTAAAATACATATGCAGTTGGGTGGGGGGTGCCTGTGTGGCTCAGTGGCTGAGCATCTGCTTTTGGCTAAGGACCTGATCCTGGGATCTAGGGATGGAGTCCAGCATCAGACACCCCGCTGGGAGCCTTCTTCTCCCTCTTGCCTATGTCTCTGCCTCTCTTTCTGTGTGTCTCATGAATAAATAAATACATAAAATCTTCAAAAAATACATATGCAGTGTCACTAGTTGACCTCCTTTAAAAATAACACTCACTTAAATGTTTTCAGTCCCAAATTTTTGTTGAAATAATACAAAAGCCACTCTGTTTCTCTTTATGAGGGAGCAGTGAAAGAAAACATGAATGTTGACTGTGTGTGTTTGGGGCTCCACATGATGCAGGTGTGGTGCTTCATACGGATAGAGAAGGGAAGGTCCAGACCTCAGCAAGGAGGAAGTGCAGTGTCCTTGAAACTAGAGTTACCGAATCGACTTCCTTCTCTGGGTAGAGTATCATGAGGCCAAGCTCAGAAATAGGAGTAGAAAAATAAACCAACCCCACAGTCATTGCCATTCATAAACTGCTTACTTACATATACCTTTTCATTTATTTTTTATGATAAACTGAACTATTGAGCATTTTTATCTCCATTTTATAATGAGCAAACTAAACAACAGAAGTAAGTCAATATGAGAACACAGCTGTGGGACTCAGCTTCCGTTTTTATATTCTCATCAGTGGTTAGAATGCTGTTAGTTGCTGCTACCAGACCTGAAGCACCTACCTATTATGGCTCTGTACTCAGCAATTTGTAATGAGGATTAGAGATTACAGAAATAATCCTCATTAAACGTTGCATGTATATCTACATAATCTAATCCCTATTAGAATCATACTGGGTATACACTCGTATTGTCATCTGTGGTTTACAAATAAGGAGCTGAAGTTCAGAGCAGTAAGTAACTTGCCCGAGTTAAACAGTTAGCAAATGACAGAGCAAGAATGTGAATTCCAGCGTGTCTGGTTTTGTTGTTGGGAGTGAGGGCAGAATTCAGTGGACCTAGAATGAAAGAACAGGATCTAGTACTTTAAACTTGAGTTTATTTTAAAGGAAGAATGTTGAGCTTAGTAAAATTCCTCTAAATCCTGCCAGCTGCAGTCCCACTAATCTAAGGTAATGAAGGTTTCCTGGAGAATTTTACAGGAAAAAATAAAGAATTAACACAAAATGAGCACTAGACTCACTCTGTCTCAGACTCCAGCTTCTCCAGCACCAATCAAATGAACATAATCTCCCTGCTGTCAGACACAGGGATATTCTCCAAAATAACTGAAACATATTTTCAGAAATAATTTCTCAGAAAAAATAAGTGATAGACAAGTTCGCACAGGTCTGGCTCAGTTGCTACAGTATTCTCTTAGTTCAAGAGAACAAAAGTAAATCTGCATTGTTCTAAGCATATTCTTAAATAGGAATCAAAGGGCACCTGGGTGGCTCAGTTGGTTAAATGTCTGCCTTTGGTTCAGGTCATAATCCTGGGGTCCTGGGATAGAGCTGCACATCGGGCTCCCCACTCAAGAGGGAGTCTGCTTCACACTCTGCACTTCACTCTGCTGGTGCTGTCTCTCTCTTGCTCTCTCTCTTTCCCTTTTTCAAATAAATAAAAAATATTTTTAAAATATGATGGTGTACATGATAGGCATATTCCCTCCTCTGTTCCTACTGCCTATTGTTGAGAAACCTTTGGCTACCATACAAAAAACTGTGCCAGATTATAAACTAGTGATACAAGAGAAGGTCAGAGAACATTACTCATGTAACAAATATTTATTTAATGGCTAATATGTGCAAGCTATTGCTCTCAATCCTGGAAATACTCTGGTGAACAATCTCTTGAAATTTACATTACTATTTGTAAATCACTTTTTAAAAACTGGTATTTTCAATTGCAAAATGTAATCATTGTTTTTTACACTTGGCATGATGATTTGAGGAAAAGCACACCTATGAGCTTTACTTTATGGAAGTACGTGTATAACGGCAGGGATGAACGTGTATAACGGCAGGGATATCTGATTGTGTAGCCCATAATAAAAGATATGAGTTTTCTGTTTCTAATTATTTTTTTTGATATTATTACCATGTAAGATAATAGGGAAAAGAGTATGAATATACACTATTGCTTTTCGGATCTTACAATGGACTTGTAGGGGCCATGGTTGGGAGAGTGGGGCTCATCTCTCTGATCTATAGGCCTTGCATAATTCTCTCTTGATTGTTTCATTCTTCCACTGCAGCAATGTCTAGAGAACCCCTTTTATTTTAAAAGCTACACCTGCCCACAAGCACCAGATTTCATTCTGGGTCAAATTACAATTTACCAATAATCAATTCTCAGCACCCAGAAAAAGTTGATAAATTATATTTAATAAAGTAATGAGGAAGATGTCTGGACAGAGTAAGATAAGTAGGAATAACTTTTTTTAAACCTATTTTATTAAATAAAATGTTAGCCAAATTAGCCATATTCTTAGTGTAGAAAGATTAGATACATATACATGCCTAAAAATAGACTAGTCTTTAGGGCCATAATCTTTTAGATTAGATACATATACATGCCTAAAAATAGACTAGTCTTTCGGGCCATAATCGTTTCTTTGGCCACTAGGATCCGCTGCCATTTTCTGATATTATTGAGCAAGAATTCAAGAATATGCTTCACTTTCAAGGCGTTTTTATTCTTTGTTTGCAAATGCTGATATGTCAACATTCTATGCATTATAACTTAGGAAGAATTCCTTTTTGATTTTTACATCAGAAGGATAATTATTCGGGACAGAGTTTATTGAGTTTGTTGGAGTCAGAACTGCTATTCCAGGGGGTGAAGCAAAGAAATCTAGCGAATGTGTCGCATGCTCTTTTCATGGTACAAATCTTACAAAAAAATGTTATGTGTGCAGCACAGTGGGCTGAGGGAGGAACTGCTCACAAGTCAGGATTTCAGCAGCCTAAGGTCCATCCCATTCTCCGTAACCCTCTCGGCTCATTGTGACCCCTCTGTGGTGCATATTTGGCCACAGAATAGAGATCCAGGACTCTGAACAAAAAAGCAACTATGTTTTAAATGATACACATGTGAAATTGCTTTTATTTTTTAAGATTTTTTTCCACAGTGTTTAGAAATCTAAGCAGATACATAGGCCTGATTCACCTAAAATATGTTATTTTTCTCATATTATAAAAAATAATGCACCTCCACTATAGAAAATTAGTTTTGAAAAAAGGAAATTTAAATCCTCCTGAGTTACACTACTCTATTTATTTATTCTTTACTTTTTGGTTTATATTCTGCTAATTTTTAATCCATCATAACACACAAAAAATTTATTTAAAAAGAGAACACAAGGTAGACAGCTTTGTAAAAAAATCCTTAAATACCTTCCTGTCATTAAATAAAGGTTTTCTTTTTCAGGTCTTAATCATTTCAATTTTACCTTGAAAAAAATGCAGAATTTAATATATTTTCACATGTGCTATCAGAATAACCACTAATATGATCAGTTGAAAAGGGATATTCCTTTTGTACAATCAGGAAATAAAGAAAATACTTGTGGTCAATCCACATAGTAACTAACATTTAAATTTTGAGAATTCTCATAATCTCCTATTTTCTACAAACAGTAGGAAAAAAGCCAAGTCAAAAGTTGAGAAATAGTGCTCAGCATCATAATCTTGAAATCTAATTAATAAATTAATATGCATTCTATACACTCAGATTTTGGAATCAAGTTATTATGTGGAGGGAGCTTGAAGTTCAGGCTTCATGCTGATAGGTTGCTCATCCTATCATATTCAAATTGACAGATGATAAAATTTAAATATGTATGTGGAGCACTTATTTGAGGACCTATTCATCTCAAATATAGATTGCTGTTTTTTTCCCATTAATTTTCCATACCTCACATAACTAGTGTATTAACTAGCATCAATTTATAGCTTACCTTTAATGAACTGTGTGCAATCTTTTAAATAACATTTAAACCTCGCATCTCCACTTACTTTTTCAATTCCATTCTAAATTAGTAATTCCTCTCTGTTACATTTTGGTTGTATCCTGAGTACAGATACTAAATCTCAGTGGGATGATTGTTTTTATAAAGTAAATAGCCCCAGTTCTCGGTTTCATGGCAACATCTTAGATTTGGACAGTAAGCGGAAGGCTCACAATCAGTTGCCTCCTTTGGTCAGGTTGGTGGAAAGAACAATGGGGCAAACAGGTATTGGGAAAGGAAGAAGGAATTCTCTTCAGGATAATAGGGTCCTGCCTTCAAAAGAGTCACAGATGGAATCTCTTTAGGATTCCTTTAGAAACGATTTGAAATAAAACACCAGAAGTAAAAACCCAATCATTCGATGTGATGCTACACTCAGAATCTTTATACATTGTGTTTTGTGTATCACTAGATTAAAATTGTATTTGTCTTTCTCAGGCCTATAATTCATGTTGAAGTGACAAATATGTTGACCTCAAAGAAAAGCATGCATCCTTTTGGACATCATCATAACTAGATTATTCAGTATATTTGCGTACAATTTAATATTAATGATTAAACTATTTTTTCTTGAAGCACTATAAATATAAGATTTTAAATATTAAATCCTTTAAATGAGTGTCATTACTAAAATACAATAAGTATATTATTTATTATATTTAATATTTAATGTATTAATACTTCTTAAATATTTCATTGATCTTTATTATTAAATTAATATTTATGTATTAAGTTTCCAATAACTTGAATTTATTTTTGGAACATGAATATTTGACTTACAGGATTCCAAATCTGTTTCTGCATTTTAAAAATATTTCCTAATTTATCAGAGTCATTATAATTGTTTTGGGTAAGTCTGAATAGCTCATAATTCAATAAGGGATCATTTTAAATATAGTGCATAGATCAGCTTGGCTAAGCAATGCTTCACATAGGAAACACCCTCTAAATTCTCTCTGAGACTGACAGCTAAGAATGGACTGCAATATTCTCTTCTTAGAGAAAAGAACTGTTTATTAAAATGTATTTAATGTATGAACTGAAGAACTAATTATGCAACCATTCTTTAGTGGCATTTAAGATGACAGCTGTGTGGAAGCAAGGAGGATAATATTAATACACTGTCTTGAAATGAATGAAAGCAAAAAGAATTCAGTGCCATATTCTAGGGCATTTGAGTGCCTCACTTCAAGACGATTGCAGAACACACAGCTCATTTTGTGTTCAGAGGCAGGAATGATTATTATCCCAGTATGAAAATAAGTCCTGCATTGATTAATCTGTGAAAACAGCAAAAAAATGAAGCTAACAGGCAATCATTCCATCCATGTGATTCAAGAACACAGTCGGTCCATTTTTCATAGTAAGTAGGAATATAAATTTGAGGAAATTGATTTTACAAATGAAGATGAGTTTCTTAACATGGGCAAGAATTTACCAGACATTTTAAAAACTAATGTATACAACCAATTTATTTTTCCTAGGACTTAATATTTAAGTTGTTACATAATAGGCTACTGAGAAAAAATATCACTGTGATTTATTCTACTTAAATTTTAATATAGATTTTTAAACTTTATTTTTAAAGTGGGTAGTCCTTTATTAGATAAAGTTATCAGACTTTATTGATTCTTTATTTTAAAGGACTAATGAAATGGCGCTTCTAAAGTATTTTAAAATACGCTTGCAAAATTAACTTAAGGTGTAACTAACCTTCTGGTTCTTAATATTTCAGAGACTGCAATGAGATGGCTATCTAATTCAACTTAGTCTTGATAATAAATGTAGATTGCATTGCCTAGACCAACGACCAAAAAAAAAAGGAAAAAAAAAAGTGCACCACTACTCTATTGCTTCCACTGTAATAGATGTATTACAATTTCAATTCAGTTTTAGGCAAAACTGGAATCTGCTTTTCAATATTTCAGAACAGATTCTTAACCTTACTTAGACATTTTAAAATCACCTGGTGAATCCTGAAAAATACTAATGTCCAGTTACTATCCACGATCAACTCCATTACAGTCTTTGAAAATGAAAACTGGGGGCATCAGTTAAATAGTTTTCTGGATGGTCCTTTTGGGAACTAAAGTTGAGAATAAGTTTTAGATACATATGTAGGAGTGTGATGAAATGCTGCCCATGCTTTTACCTTAAGTGGCTAAAACTATGCCAGAGTTTTGGCATTCTTAAAGGCACCACACGAGTTATGCACAGGCTACCTTTAGAACACTAGGTACTTTATTAGCAAATATTGTGTTCTAGCTCCTGGCATTTTAAATTCACTTTAAAAAAATCTGTAAATTTAAATAATGCAAAATAGAATTTGCCCCTTTTTGAACTGTGCGAACATTTAAATCTCAAACTTGACTTTCTCTAAAATTCACTCAACAGATGGAAAGTCCGCAAAAAATTATAGCTCTCATGGACCTAACAACTCTCTTGTTGAGACAATAAAACAAGCCATAGGAAAGTTCTTTTATCACTTTCTTTTCTGCTGAGTTAATGAGGGTGAACAAATCATGTACAAAAAATGTATATTCAATATGATATAGATTTATATTTAGAATATACAAAAAAGCTGTTTTTAAAACGCAAAGTATGGAATATAAAATATAAAGCTGGGAAAACATTTTCTCGGCCACCTGGAAATACACTGACTAAGAAAAAAATATATCCTGGAGGCACACTAATGTAGGGGGTCTTTATAAAATTTCCACAGTTTGAGGAGATTTTTATTTTTATTAAAAGAGGTTATGAATTTTAAAAGACTAAGGTACATTGTCCTGAAATAAATGTGCAATGCATACTTATCAAATATGTCATAATTTATTGAACAATTCAATGGGGATTGATATATATGGATTGCTGAAAAAGTATGCCAGTTGAAAATGCAATTATTGATGACTAATACTGTCTTTTTTTTGTAAATTACTTAACCATACGTGGACGTTGTCAAACCTTTAGCTGTGCTGGTAACAAGATAGGCCCGAGGCG
The DNA here is from genome assembly GCF_905146905.1 of Nyctereutes procyonoides. Classification (NCBI taxonomy): domain Eukaryota; kingdom Metazoa; phylum Chordata; class Mammalia; order Carnivora; family Canidae; genus Nyctereutes; species Nyctereutes procyonoides. The sequence goes on along the minus strand of NW_026575051.1, from coordinate 25,618,506 downwards.
GGGGAGTGGGAGGAGGATGGATCTACAATATTTAGGCCAGTCTCTTTAAAGCCTGGTAACTGTGTAGGGAAGATTCCAAAAGTCCCCTCGTGATAAGCAGAGTGCAGCAGTGGGCAGTAGATAGCCCTGGAAGCTGCCGGCATTTGGAAAGTCTAACAGAGATAGGTCCAGTCATGGGCAAAGAGCTAGATTCAGGCTGCTGAGAAGACTGGGAGAGCAAACAGACTAGGGTGAGTGCCCAGAGTTAGCCCAAATGTCACAAGGTAAGGGCACAACAAAACTGCCCTCACTTCACATTCTAGTCACAAGTTTGGGAGACTTTAGGCCACCCTTTCTTCTGACCAGCTGGCTACAAATCTAGAGTTCCCATTACCCCTTCTGGTTTGATAATTTGCCAAAATGACTCATATAACTAAGAAAAAGGCTCTAACTTACAATTAATTTTATTAGATCAAAAGGAAAGAACGCAGAACCTGGCTAAGAGAAGATACATAGAGCAAGGTCTGGGAGAACCCCAAACATGAAGCTTTCAAAATCTTGAAGGTGGCACTATCCTCCTGGCATACCGATGTGTACCAACACACAAGGTATTGCCAAGCTCACGCAAACCTCAGTGCCCAGAATTTTTATTACAACTCCATTATGTAGCAAGAATGACTGAATCATCTCCATCTCCAGCCTTCTTTCCTCTCCAGCTTGGGCTGATATCATGTGGTTAACACCCAAACCCTCTAATCTTCTGGTTGGTCTTTCAGGTGTGACCAGCCCCCATCCTGAGTCATCTCATTGGCATGAACTATCAGGTGCAGTCAGAGGAGCCCATCATGAATAACAAGACTTTCCCATTACTCCAGGAAATTCCAGAGTTTAGAGGTGTCCAAACTGGGGACAAAGGGTCACTAAGTGTATTTTTTTTTAATACAGGGGGTAAGATGAGAGCACCAACCTGGGAAAGTAGGCAGAGGCCTGTTGAGGCAAAAGGTTAGAGTCAGAGTTGGTCAAACAGCCAGGTTAACATTTTGCTGAGCTTAAAATGTGGTTTTCTGTAACTCCCATACCTTGGTGTTGGTCTTAGAATAAACTCTGGGCTCATTTCTGTTCTCAAGTATAGGAATGACAGATGTTGCAAAGGAGTAAGGCAATCAAATAGCTACAAATTCAGTAGCTATGTCTATGTCTATGAAGCTATGTCACCAAACCTACCTCCTTCACTGAGTTGAAGGCATTATTGGAATTCTTAGAGAAGAGAATTATAAAATAGTATTTCATATCATCATTCTTATTCTTCCATTATTTCTCATAAAGTCCTTATGTATAAAACAAGTCTGTGGCTGATTTCTGCAGGCTTTTGATTGATCTGGACTTTATTTACAATAGTAGAAGTATTTTTTAAATGCAAGTCAGAAAAGTTTCCACATTGTGTTCAATTATTATTCACCATTTTTTTTTGTACCTTCCATTTAGGGAATCCTTTCCTCTAACTGGATTCTTTATCTCCTTTTTATTTAGATAAGATCCTAACTCCAAAGTAAGAAGATAGAAACATATTTATTTTAAAATATTGAGAACCACTGGCCTTTATTATTCTATATCTGCAAGATATTACACAATAGAATCAATAATAAAATATAAGCTTAAATCAGTTAATCTGCAATTTGTTGTTAATAGATGATAACTAGAAGTGAAATGGTACAAAGTCAACTTATTATTAATATGACAATGTATAAAATGTGGGGGTTGGGGGTTAGAACAGAGCAGACAATGTAAAAACTGTATCACAGGAGGAGAAGTTAATACACTAATCACAGCATATTTGAATTGCGGTGATTTTTCCTAACATTCCCAATCATAGTGACTGTATCTGGGAACATGAAAGCTAGTAAAAATCATTCGTTGCAAACCAAACTACTTGGAATGCTACTCCTGGCACAGCCTCAAGTTTGTTGGGCAGGTTTTTTTGTTTGTTTTTTACCTTACTGGAGCTCACAATCAGAAGTTACAGTAATTCCAATAACTTAAGCTTAGCCACAGAAAATAAGATTGTCAAATCATGCAATGACTTCAAAATAGATTTATACATGAAGTAAATTCCAGTGATTTGAAAGTAGGTATATACATGGAATAAATTTAGAGATACTAAACAAGGATATGTATAAGAATGGAGAAAGGTTAAGAAAAATGGCCCTAGAATTTCTATACCTACACTGAAAAAGAACCTGGAAGATGATTTAATTCTCAAGTTCTAAAACCCAGCCATGGTCCACATTTCACTGAGGTGGCTTAAAGTTAATAGAAAAATGTCAAGTACTAACTGGTTGAGCCACAGATGTATTTCAGAATTTTAACCTCAAAAGTTTCTACAGTTTTCCTCATTATAGATAACTCACATATTTATCAAACTGTCTTTCTGAATTTATCCACGCATATTTTTAGTATGAATCATATTTTAAACATTCGTATTTATATTTTATGTCAACAAATGGATTTTGGAATCTATCTGTTTCATGGTCCAGGTGACTAATGGGAAATACCTACTTTCGAAAGCTTCTTAGGGATTCACTTAAGAACTTCTTCAAAGACTAAAATGAATCTCACTGCTTTTGAGGAAAATGTTAGTATTTAGGATAAATTCCCCAGGAGCCAAGAGAAGCTCTTAAGAAGTCCCAAAAGATTGAGCCCGTCTCTGGTTTGTGGGATCACTACCAGAAATCATCATTATTATTATTTTTTAAAAAAATATTTTATTTATTTATTCATGAGAGACACATGGAGAGAGAGAGAGAGAGAGAGAGAGAGAGAGAGAGAGGCACAGACACAGGCAGAGAGAGAAGCAGGCTCCATGAAGGGAGCCTGATGTGGGACTCGATCCTAGGTCTCTAGGATCACACCCTAGGCCGAAGGAGGTGCTAAACCCCTGAGCCACCTGAGCTGCCCCCCCCCTTTTTTTTAAAGATTAATCATTATCATTCTTAAGATGAATAAAAATAAATGATCCAAAATGCTAATCCACAAACATTTGCTAGTTGTTAAGGAAAATGTAAGCTTTTTCTCAATATATGAAGCAAAATGAAATCATTCATTTGCCAAAATATAACAGGTATCTAAAGTTTAGGTCTTTTGTACTTGAAACCTTTAACTGATTTGTTCTACTGATTTCTTCCCCCTAAGTGGTCCACTTCCATGCAAAAACAAGATGGCTTTCTTTTTGAGAAAAAAACTTTAAAATCCAACAACACTTCTCATATTTCAAGACCCAAGACATTTTTTTTCAGTGAATATTGTAGAATACTTGTACTCTAGGTGATCACCAAAGTCATCAACTCCAATAGTCTAAAATGAAGTCAGGGATTGAATCATGTTAAGCTCTGCATGGAATTCCTTGCTAAGGAAATTGGACTTGAGCTTGAGTATGCTATAAAAACTGAACACGTCTAACCAATTGTACTTAGAAAAGTGCCTCCAGCTAGAAGGTAATGTAGAGTAGAAGTATACACACATGCATACACACACAAACATACTAGAAAATATATACATATTTATACACAGAGATATATGTATATATATGCATATACACACAGATAGGCATATGTATAATATATTACAGTAAAGATAGATAGATACACATTTAAAATCATGGAAAGACACAAAAGATAACTAGACAGCTGGGAACTCTGGGCAAAGATGAGAATGGCTTGCCATGGAATAGGGTTGGTATTGATGGAAAGAAATACATAAGTTAAATACATATTAAGGAAGAAAAGACAAAGCTTGATGAGTAGTTGGATTGACTGGGCAAAGGTGAGAGGATGCCAAAAATTTTTGGTGAGTAACTAGGCAAGTGTAGGTAGTAGCATCAGTATCTGCCATGTAGAACTTGGGAAGAGCATTAAGTAGTGTGGAGAAAAAGATGAGTTTAGTTTTGGAAAAAGTTGACTTTGAAACATCTGAGGAGATGCCTCATAGGCAGGGAGATATGCATGTCAGAAACTCAGAATGGTCTGTGACCATTTCTGAGTTAAGATTTGTCATCAGCATATAGATTAAGAAACTTGCCACTTGCCAAAGAAGTCTTTCAGTAAGAAAAAGGAAGAACAAGAATTCAAATGCAGGCCTAGCCACAAGACCCTTGGGACTCCTATTTGAAGCAAAGAGATCCAAGGAAATGCTGTGGCTTCTTTATAAGTACTGAATGAAGATGTAAAATATTTTAATAGAATTAATGTATTCAATAAATAATTACCAAGTGCCTGCCATGTGCATCACAAAATTCTAGAGTTGAGAAGAGAATGCTTAGAAAGGCCCAGCTCTCTATCTCTAGATGGATTATTCCAAGTGTTACTTTTTTCAAAGAGGAAATATCTAATTAAAAATTTGAAACAGTGATAAAAGCTGTAAATGATTCCCAGAAGCTGACTAAATTTCTTGAAAGCATAACTGATGGTGAACCCAAAGGTAACTCTTCTTGGAACAAAATTCACTATGTTCATCTGTGAAAACAGATACTGGTCATCCATATTTCCCCTTCAGTACTACAATGTTTTACCCTCTGAATCTTAAAGCAGTAATCTCTGCAATTACCCATAGAGGCAATACAAACTGTGTAGATAAAATTGTTGAACCATTAGGTTCCAACATTCCATTAATATTTTAAAATGATCAGAGCAGAGCGGACAACCTTGCTTTCTACCTTAGATGAATGAACACTTAGATTTGCACCTTAACAAATTCAGCTCAAGCAGCCCCACACTCTTCTTAATTACATTCTCATTTATTTAGCTAATTAATTATTGTTGGAATCACCAGTTATTATATAATTCAAGGGAATTAGAATAAAGGAAGTCCTATTTTCCAGGCAAGAAAAGGAAAAAGAGTGGAAGCCAGGATCTTCTTTCAGATGAAAGGAGAGATGGAAAATGGTAAGACAGTTATAGATTAAAAATTCTGGGTCTTCTGGGGTACCTGGGTGGCTCAATCAGTTGAGCATCAACTCTTGATTTCAGCTCAGGTCATGATCTCAGGGTCATGAGATTGAGCCCGGAGTTGGGCTCTGTGCTCAGTGGGGAATCTGCTTGAGAGTCTCTCTTTATGTCCCTCCCCACCTTCTAAAATAAATAAATATAAATAAATCTTTTTATAAATTTCTGGGTCTTCCAAACTAACTCTCTGAGCTATAATTTTCTTATCTTTAAAAGGAAGACAACATTGGCACCTACCTTGCAGGAAAATTGTGAGTATTTGCTAATAATACACATAAAATGCCTCACAGTGTGTTTGACCTTTGGAAAATGTGATGAGAGTAAATATCTTAATTTTTTTAATAGGATAGGTATTTAAAAATTACATAAAGAAAATTAATATTGTCATGGTCAGTTATACAGAACATCTAACATAATCTCTTTGGGAATAAATATAGTAACACAACATGTAAGTATATATTTGAAAGCAGCTTTTAAAGAGAATGATATTCCTTAAGGAGAGAGATCAGAAATTTAACTGAGACCAGCAAATGGAGTGGCTCAGAGCCAGGTGAATTCTAATCAACCTTATCTGAGACACTAGTGGTTGTAACAATAGAGATTAACTTAGGTTTCCAGCTTTAGTTGTGGTTTTTGCATATTGGCTTACAGTATACCAACAGTAAAGAGCATGAGCTCTCCCTTTGTGTTGTGGTGAGTTAAACAATTTTTTTAGATTCCTTTAAAAAAAAAGATTTTATTTATTTATTTATTCATGAGAGACGCAGAGACAGAGGCAGAGACAGGAGAAGCAGGCTCCATGAAGGAGCCTGGGGACTCGATCCCGGAACTCAGGGATCACATCCTGAGCAGAAGGCAGATGCTCAACCGATGAGCCACCCAGGCATCCCTAGATTCTTTTTCAGATCTCAGATATATATAAACAACTAGCTAGCTATGTAGGTCTAGCAAACTGTGAACATAAGAGGTGCACCCTCAATAATCTCCATGGCATCCTATATCCTTTCTAAACTGAGTCCTAAAATTAATGTGCTCCGAAGGTAGCATTTTAAATCTATTTCTGGAAAAATAAACACTAAAAGCTTACTTTCCAGGTACTAATAATGCTGACTTTTCCCAAATTGGTACCTTGTTCCTATGTTTCAATTTCCCCACCAAAATGTTTATCTTATCTCTGGAACAGAAAACACCACTTTTGCAACCTTAACTATCATCCAGATTTTTCTTTCCCTCTCTGAATGCTCCCCAAAGTAGCTGGTCCCAGGGTGGGAGTGAGAGAGCACATTGAGAAATGCACACCACTTAAAAGATCTGATTCTACTGAGAGCAGAGTATTTGAGATGCAGAAAATTTTGAAGTCACTAGAATAACTTCGAAGGCACAGGAAGAGTTACCTGGGTATTTTATACACCTTAATCAAAGTAAAATGTTCCACAGTGATGCTTATTAGCATGTAATGGAGATACACTCTATAGAAATCCATAAAACTTGACTCAACTGGGAAAAAAAATCAGTCTAAGTAAAAACAGGTGGAGTAATTTTTAAAAAGAAATATTACTATATTTCAAATATGTGCAAAACTATAACTTAATTGTATACAACATATTTCTCAATAAGAATTCTGTTTTACTTATTTCACAAAATTGATTTTAGAATTCCTTTTCAGTTAGTAACATCATCTATTTATATGTAGCTTACAAATATTTATGGTGTTCTTCCTATATGTCTGCCACTACAGGGCTCTCCTTTCATAGATCTTAAAATCCAGTTTAAGAAACAAGGCTGGATAATACAAAATAATTAACATAAGAAAATCTTTAAAGTGAATTCTCTTAAACAGGTTAAACAGTACCTGAATTTTTAGTTACACTATGTATTTGCTCAGAAAATTACTTCTTTGAGATGATTAGATGTTAGAGCTCAATTGAAGTTAATTGAATGAAGGAAATTAGTAGTTCCCTCCTCCAGGCTTTCCTTAGCATTTTCTTCAAATATCAATTCTAAATGTGTTCTAATCTATGAAATTTCATAGTACTGTTGTCTTGTGATCTCCTAAAAACTCCTTAAAGTATCCTCATACTCAGAGCTTAGTACTATGACTAGCATGTGGGAGAATTTTAGTAAAGGAAAAAAAATATTTAATGAATGCTTTCTTTGCTTCCTTCCTTCCTTATTTTCATACAGTATAGGGTACATTAAAATCTGAATTGGAAAGCCTAGAAATGGTGGGAATTTGATCAAGTAACTGAAGCTGTTTCTCATTTCTTCCTTTCCTGTTTCCAGCTCTCCAATTCTATAAACCATTCCTATAATTTCAATTTGGCAGACAGTTATTTTGCACATTCTCTGAGGAATAATTTGTTATCTAATTGCTCGTTCACATCCATAGTCTAGCTAATTCTTCTCATATGACAATGATCCTGATACTGAGAGCATCTTACATCCTTTATTATTTTCCTAAAGGACAAAGAAAGATTATGTCTAAATCTCATTGTCTGTAATGACATTTAAAATGAATCCTAGACCACATCATGAGACTAGAAACCATTAGCAGGGACTCCAAAATTTGTATGAATCCCTAAAATATTATTTTATTTTGTTTATTTTGGTGGGGACGGGGGATGCAGAGGGAAAGAGAGAATCAAAACAGCTCCACACCCAGCAAAGAACTGATGCAGGGCTTCATCTCACAACCCTGAGATCATGACCTGAGCCAAAATCAAAAGTCAACGCTAAACTGAGCCACCCAGTGCCCCTCCCTAAAATATTTTAAATCCACCTTGTCTGCTGCATAGTAGAGCCCAAAGAAGACAGACAATTTCTAAGTTTATTCGTGGGGCTATTTATACTTCAAATTTTAAAGAATTCCCATCATAAGGATGTTACAATGATTTGTCTCTTCCTGTGCTTGGGTCATTTCCATGTACAAGGTTCTACGATAGACTTACATTAGAATTTCTTTTGATTTCTAAGAATCACTTCTATCTCTGATACTTACAGTGGAGAAATACAATGGTAGCTAGTGAGGGGACTGGCTAATCACATAAGGCTCAATGACACTATACAATGATGAAAGAAAAACATCCATTGAGTCAGTGCTCTCCAGTCTAGATTCAAAGAAGATAACTTCACTGAAAGAAGCTGGCTTTTATTATCATGTGGTAATTGTAAATGTGTGACTATGTATAAACATTCTGATATTAGGAAAAATATAGATCAAGGAAATTTGGCACAAATAGAAATAATACCTTTCCTGATCTCAATTCAGTATTATTATTGGGAACATTAATTAAGTGCAATAGAGCCTTGATTCTTCTGTTCATGGTAAAGAATCTTAGAAAATCTTAAAACTTTCATTGGGTAGGAATTCATTTTGGCAGTCTTTCTGATTATAGTTATCATAGACTAATAGCATTTCCCATTCCTAGCCTTCAGCAAGGAAGAAAGAACACAGTATGAATTGACTACAGAGAATTATAAGAGCACATTTTTGTGCAATGCAACCTGCTTTTACACTTTTTTTGTAATAGGATTCCACTATGATTGTTTTATGAAATCCAGTTGTGAAATACTTCTGTTATTTAGCTAAGTCTCTTGGGTAAGAAGTGTGACTTTAAAATATATTTCTAGTTATAAAGCTTTTGAAATTAATGTCAAGTTTTAAATAGCTCAAGTATTACAGTTTTTAAGGTTGTCACTGGAAGCTCTTTCTGCCTCATAGTTCCTCAATTTATTCATTCATTCATCCTTTCATTCATGCAGTCTTTCACTGTGCTTACCCCCTTCTAGGCACTGTATTTTTTCCAGGCACTGGAAACAGACCCTCCCCATTTTAACGTTAGCCAAAAGTTAGGAAATGAAAGATGTGAGCCCACATATTAGCTGCCCTAGAGCTTTAGAAGTCAAGTAAACCCAAATCAGTGGGTTCTTATTAAACATTTATTGTGCTCTGGGGCAAGTCCCCAAAATTATGCCAGTTTAAAAGTTCTGACAAAACTGGGGTATCTATTGGGGTATCTAACAAATATTGCTGTTACTGTTCATGCTGTTTCACTATTTTGCAGAAACTACCAAGAACATGAAGCATCTGAGAAAGGATCCAGGACTTCCATTCCCTGGAAAAACTTGAAATTTAGATTATATCAGTCTCTAAATCCCATAGCCTACAACCCAGGGATCTCTAACACTCTAGAGCAGATAGAGCAAAAAGTATTACATTCCTTTTGCTAAAAACATCAATAAAACGGGATAGATTTTACCACCAGAAGACAAGGACATTGACATATTCTTGATTATTCATAATCAAAGTGTAAAATTCGTATTACATAAAGCCAAGAAGGCACTTGCTAGCTTTGCAAGCAAAATCCATTCCCTTCTAGTACATTAAAAAAAAAATGTTTTATTTAATTCCAATCAAGTAAATACATAGAATTCTTTTCCACAATGTCAATGCAGAGAAACTCTGGAAGCTTAAGGGTAAATTCCTGTTCTCAAGATATCACATCAGAAAGACCAACATCCACAATCTCCAAAAAAAAAAGATGATTGAGAGCAGGGGTCTGTTAATCTATTCTATAAAAGCCCAGACTAAATATTTTAGACTTTGCAGACAGTATAGTCTCTGTCACAATTACTCAACTCCAACTTTATAGAGTGAAAACAACCATAGACAACATGCAAATAAATAAGTATGCCTGCATTTCATAAAACTTTATTTAGAAAAATAGACATCTAGTCAATGTGGCTCAATGGCCATGGTTTGCCAACCCCTGATCTAAGCAGATCTGTATTCTGAGAAGAGGTAATATTTCTTATTTCTATTTAGGTTCTCATTTCTTTTTTATGTCCTATCAAACATTGAAATTAATTTAAGCATGCACTTTAAATAGTGGAAGAAATAAATTTTTCACTTCTTATTAGATATCATTTGTAAAAAGAAGTTCTGATGAAGGATATCCTCAGAAAACCACTTAAATGCTATTTTTCCTATGCTGATAGGCTTTTATTTTATTTTATTTTAATATTTTTATTTATTTATGATAGTCACAGAGAGAGAGAGAGAGAGAGGCAGAGACACAGGCAGAGGGAGAAGCAGGCTCCATGTACTGGGAGCCTGACGTGGGATTCGATCCTGGGTCTCCAGGATCGCGCCCTGGGGCAAAGGCAGGCGCCAAACCGCTGCGCCACCCAGGGATCCCTGGGCTTTTAATCATCTTTCTATATTGCACATAACTATCCTTTGTCTTATATAGTGAGTGCAATTTAAATTTTTGTTTTTCCTTAATCTTCCTGAACAATGTACAAAAATATTCTTAGGGGCACTCAAATTATCTAGGGACACACGCTCTACCTACATAGTTGGCCTCAGTCTGCAGTTTCTTTCTAGTTGTATGCCCATTATCATCACTATATTATATATCAGCTGTCAGTGTTGGTGTGTTTCTTTCTACTAGTCTGTGTCCATAATTCCTCTTCCCAGAGTTACATGTATGAAGTCTGCTCTCAAACAAAAACTGAATTTGGATTGAAAGATCCAAATAACCTAGCTTTAGGAATTACATAAGAAGTCACCATAAACCCAGTATTGAGTCCTCAGTCTTTTGAAGGAGTGCTACATTCTGCTACATTCCTCTTCTGGGGACACAGACTTTACAAAAGCTATTTTCTACAGCACTCAAAAGCTTGCTGCCTTGTTTTTTGTTTTGTTTTGTTTTGTTTTGTTTTGTTTGTTGTTGTTTTGTTGTTGTTGTTTTTTGTCTTGCTTTGTTTTTGGCTAGGTTCCAGAACATTCAAGTTACTGGAAATCTGATTAAAAGCTGAATGAAGAGTTTTCTTAATGTACTAATACCTCTTTACCTAATTATTAATACTTAATGTACTAAAAAAAATACCTAATGTACTAATACCTTTATTTTCAAGGTATTCATAAAAACTGGTATGAGTGAGCATATTCTTTATTGATTTCACTGCTTAAATTTGCTCTGTTCTATATCCTGCTTATCTCTCACTAACTTTGTCTAAGAGAACTTAGCATAAGGATCTCACTCTGTACCACTTAAGAATCATCTAGGGGAGCACTGGAAGATAGCAAGCCCCAGGTCTCTTTCCTAATCATTCGGCTTGGGAGACGGAGAACAGGCATTAGTCATTATTGGTTTTGTTTTGTTTTATCTTAAGATTCCCAGGTGATCTCAAGTTAATCAAAGGCCAGGAACCACTGGATTCCTATATCCACTTTCTTTTAGAAGTCCGTGTAAAGGATAAAATGAGGAGTGGCTTACACTAATACACCTCTTTCTTTTTTGTGGCACAAAAATTTTGCACATGATAAATATGGAGTTATCCAAGGACTTTAACTTTCTCTTCTTTGAAGAATGCCCAGCAGGTTGAATTCCATGAGGCTGCATTTCAAACTGTATACTTTTTTTGATGATCTCACCATGTGGAAAAGGTAGTAAGACTTCAGTCGTCAGTGTCGAGATCTTTTATTTTCCTTTCCTTGGTCAACTCTTGCATCTTAAATAACTGTTTTTGGTAACTGGGAAGCCACGTGAATGTTACTGTCTTTCTCTTGTCCATAGCACCAGAAGAATGGGCCACAACCCGCTCCAGCTTGAAGGCACCACCGCCAAGGTCAGCCAGAGGGGGATACAGGGAGCACCCCTATGGTAGATATTGAAGGGCCTTCTCACCCGTGACCTCACCTCAAAGACAGTTCATAGCCTGTGGTCTCCACATAAACAGCAACAAGACAAGTAATAGTCCTTTTTTTTTCTATTCTAGGGATAACTGCTCATGATTTCTCCCATATATTTCTTGTATTTCCCCCTATACTGTTGGCGTGACATTGACACTAGCATTATTTTACAAAACGGACTAAGAAAAGACATTGGCAAGCACTATCTATAAACCATTCAGTAGGATGATATTCTCTTGGTCGTTTTTCATTGTTGTGTGTAATCTTTTTTTTTTCTTTTTTCTTTTTTCTTTCTTTCTTTTTCTTTTTTTAAGAAAGAGCATGAATCTGTTAACAGATTTTGAGTCTCAATCAACTAGCAAAAACTTTGTTTAGGGTTGCTAAAAGACTGTAATATGATTTTTTGAACTAGCTGATAATAAAGTTGTAGATAAGATGTTTTAACCTGTCTTTTAATATATCTGTTAGTTAGATGAAGATGTTCGATATTAAGTTTGTAAATTTAATTTTAAATGCTGTTTTAATGGAGTTGAAAACAAGCAGCTACCGTATGTATGTAGCTAACTGAATTTGTTCAGTGTTTTAACCTGTATTTGTTAAAAAAGAAAAAAAAACACATAAAGTTCCATGTGTAAGCTACTCTAAATAGGAAACCACAATTTGTCAAATATGTTTGCCATAATTTGTCAATAAAGCTGAAAACTTTTGTAAAAACTAAATTTGGAATTACTTGTTTTCTAGCTTTAAATGCCTGCTTTATTTCTTCTTCAAGAGATGCCTAAAATGTTTTCTATTTAAAAATTACAAAAATGAACCCAAGCCTGTTTTAAGATATTTGTGTAATACTTAAAAAAATGTATTAATAACTTATGGTTGTTAAATAATTTAAAAGTTAACAAACTAAACTGTTACATGAATCATGGTTAGTAAACACTAATGTATAACATGTTAATGGAAAAAAATGGATTTAGAATAATAAATGGATTTTAAACTATCCTCTAAGCTTTATCTTGCTAAACACAAATTCTGATTGACTTGTTTGCATTAGCATGTCTCTCGTGAGAAAGAGTAATGGAGTATAAGAGGTAAGATTACCACTTACCACTGTCTAAATGCCTAGTTCTTCAACCTTTGAGTTTCCCCGCACATTAAATATCCCATCCAACATGTAAGCATTGCGTAGATTCACTTTATTGTTTTCACTCAAAGGAGTGCGTGGACTTCTTCATTTGCGTAGTTTATAACAATTTGTTTTGACAAACAAATCATCAGTGTCACTGGCCAGTTGTTGCTATTCAACCTCAAAAACTTTATTTGTAATTTTCAGTGCTAAATATCACCGCCCTTGAAGGCAGTTTAGAGGGCTGATATTTCTTTTGAGACTATCAGACTTGATGGCTGATGATTATTAAGGAAATATGTCGCAGGACTCAAAGGATGACTAAACGTTAAACAGGTAACACTAATAGTGACTGTAATTTTGCCTATGCAACAGTAATGTTAAATATTCTCAGTTATTAAGTTCCTGATAGTTAAAAAAGTAAACCTACAAAAACATAACAAATAGGTCTATAGGTTATTAAAACAACTAATTAACATTAACTAGAGGCACCAAAATTATTTTACAATATATAACCCTCAAGGCAATAAACAGAACTAAAATTAACAATAATAGTAATGCAACTCTTGCTAACATCAAACGTAAGCTAAATTTTGATGGAAAAAGAAAGTGAAAGACTTGATGGTAGGGATGAATGCCAAAACTGTTAATCTTTTAAATACAGTTTTTTTGTTTATGGTGGCTTTTGTCGATGTGATTGGTTTACTTTTTTGCTGCTAACCAGCTTAGGCATATTGCTGTTCAGTTTTTGCAGCTGGAGTTGCATGCTAATATAGTTTTATGAAGTGTGTGTCTGTCATCAGTTAAAATTGTAAATGTTTGCCTGGCACAAAATGCTGTTGAGTTATATTTAATTTTCTTTTGTTTATTCTTTCTCACTATTTCAGGTATCCACAAGCCAAGAGCACATAAGTGAATAGCAGATGTGATGAGCTAAGAGGGACAGAGGTAAGTTTGTTTTTTTATCCTCTCCGGAAACAGATAATCTTTACCAACATAGAGCTGTGGCTGTGAGCTAAAACACCAAATGCCACTTGTTTAAATACTGAAAAGGGTTAGATTTTTGTCAAGGAATGAAGCTATTTTTATCTTCTTGAAATAAACTGACTAACCTGGGATTTACCCGGCAGAGTTTTCTGAGCTTATTCAGAATCTGACCAAAAGAAACGTGAAGCGCTAGTTAATCTTCAGCCTTTTTCTGTGCTATGAATGCTATGAATGACGATATATTACTTTTCCCTAATTGTGCCAAGAAATAGTATTCAAACTTTTATGCTGCAGGTTTAGGGAAAGAAATCACAATCCTTGGCTGAGATGGAGGAGGTGAGAAAAGGAAGCCCATAACAGGCTGCTCACCTACCCTTTGTCAATGAGCCATTTCTTAACATTAACATTTATGTAGTCAAATAAAATAACTAAACTTACCATGATTTTCCAGTTAGGACACTGGACTTACCGATAAACTTATTTCTTATCTGCCATTCTATTTGATTTGGCAAATATTCACTGAATTCAAAACACATTGAGAATTGGGACTTAATTTCTGTACACAAGGAGTAGGAAACTTTAGCCAATAAGCTTCAGACTGAAAGCAATGCAAGGGCAGTTATGAAATCCACAGACTTTAACCTGACGCTCAGAGAATAAAATGGCTTTCCCACAACGTTTAAAATACGGTGAAACCCAAAATTTCTCCTTCTAGACCTGGTCCTTTTTCTTTTTACCGCACAAATATCTGTAATACCACGTAGCCATAAACAGACTCTATAAGAACAGTATGAGAGAGCCTGGACAGGTTTTAGGCCTAGAGCTAGGACAGAACCTGGAGTAGCCTGTCCATTGCTGCGGAAGAGAGCGCCACCTAGTGAGAAGGGACTAGGTTGTGTCCCATCATGGAGTCCCAAAAGCACAGGAAGTGTTGGAGAGGAAAGCACATCCGTGGGCCCTGTGGTCCAGATGCATGAAGGCACAGAGTGAAAGCAAAGCCAGGAGAGGAATGCTCTAGTCAGGGGGCTGTCCTTGAGTGCTATGTTAAATTGTTCAGATTTTATGAGAAAAAATAAAACGAAGCCACTTTAGGTTTGAAGTGAACAATCAGAGCTAAGGAAAGGATCCCAGGGAACCATAACAAACACTTCTCGTCCATTTTATAATTACTAACTTCATCTGGGAGAACTTTTCTAAAATTCAAACTGTTAAAATAACTATTTAAAACTGTATGTGCTTCATCTAATCAAGTCCCTTTGTTGAGCCGAAGAACCAAAGATCAAAAGTTACAGAGAACACAATTCTGAAATTATCAGTAACATTGCATATCTGATTTGACTCTTTAAAAATGTTACTGTTTTTATAAACCAAGGGGAGAAAGAATCTCTAATCCAGATATCCTGCGTATTGTTCTCCTTTGAGCCTTTTCAAACAATAGGCTTGATCTTGTAAAGCAATGAAAGAGAAACCAGTCAAAAAAACAAACAAAAATAGTTTGTTACTATTTTGATATATTAATCAGTATGTTTTTGTCCATTGAAATTATTTTATTGTTGCTGTTGTTCTTTTATCACCCTGTGGCTTTCTCACCATTCAGACTACATCTTTGAATGCATTAACTCCGGGTGGGGCTATCACAGCAGAAACACCAGTGCTGAGCAGGAGAACATTCTTGACTACTGAGTTAAAAAGTTGAGTTTTTAAAGCTCAAAAATTATGATTTATGAGAAAGTGAATTTTGAGTTCTAAAAGCCTGCATTTTGAGTAGGCTTTAACTAGGACATAAAGTTTATGTGTTAATAGTATATTTAAAAGATTCCAATCAATCAGTCAATGACTCATCCACCAGCCTCCATATATTCTACAAGACAGATAAGTCCAAGTTGAGAGGAAAGCTCAAGAGGCAGCAATATCTAAGATATTAATTTAAGGTATTAGATATTAATTGAAGGTATTAGAACCAATGGGTTCTGTACACTGTATCAATTATTCAATAAAAGCTTCAGATAGGTTTGGACACAGAAGGGACCTTTGACTAAAGGGGAGTCGAGAGAGGCAGCAAAACTTCACAGAGTTCCCCACACCAGTGTATTCCAGGTGCTATCCTGTAGAAGGCTGTTTCTACAGAATGTTTCTCCATGCTGGCAAGAGTGGAGCAGGTTTGCAGAGGGAGCCACACACACACAACAGTCTCTGCAGAAAGGAATGGGAGGGTGCAGTAGCATCAGCATGGACTGGCACTGACCAGGGTGCAGATGTAGATACAATGCAGAAAGGTGACAATATCAACTACTTCCTCAACCAAACTCCAAAACATAAATCCAACCCAGGAAAAAGAGGTGAGGCAAAAATAAATCCCTGAGTTGACAGAGCAATCCCTGACCAAAATTGATCAGAACTAACTGAGATTATTTTTCTCCAACTGGCCAACTGGCAATATGGAGAAATATGATTGAAATCAAGTAGAGTTATAGAAAAATGTAATATACATACAATGCAGTCACTTATTGCATAACTATTTTCTTGAAATAATCAGAAATGAATACAATGGGGCAATCCAGTGAGTACTCTGGCAATGGGGAATAAGAATTTTCCTGTTAGTGGCCTTTCAGAAGAAACCTTTGATAGAATGAAAACTGTTCAGAGTGGCCTTACCTAACAGATATTCACTCGCCTGGTCAAAGGGTGCCTTCTCTTGTTGGCATCAGACAATGAAGCTGGGTCCCAACATCATCCCTTTAAGACACCATGTCTATTCTCACTCGTTTCAAAGTGCTGGCTCCCAAAGATGGCAGTCAAGAGGCACCTGGCCAGTTAGAACCATCGATAGACAAACATTCTCAAGTCTGATGTCCACCTCAGCAAGTAATACAAACTTACATGGCAAATTAAACTATAAATTACAGTGCATTCCTTGTAACTACAGTTTGAAGTTCTTCCTGTATATGTTCCATGCATTTATTCAGATAATGCTGTAATTCTTGGTACATTGATGATCCTATGACAACTGGGAACTCACCAAAACAGCAAGTGTGGCTAGCCTGGATACTAGACAAAGTATTTTAAATAGTAATTATAGCATTATTATGTAAGGAAGTCTTTGTGCCTGCTGTTTGTCCAATAAAAAGTTTTACTACTCTCAAGTATGATTAAATCGGAATCAATATGCTGCCATCTAAAAGACCAAATAGTGTTTTAGGTCTTATTTGTAATATTTAGATCATTTTCACTTTCAGTATATTAATGGAACTGAGGCCATTTAGCTTAATGACAATCAAAGCACTAACAGTTTTTAAATAAATGTGACACAGAATAACATATTAAAAGTTCCCATGAATTCTTCTAAAGAAAATGTTTTATTTTTCAAGCTGTATTATTAAGACATTAATCTTGTGCCTTTAGTTCTTCACTTAAAAATAAATAGTCAGGTCTTTTGAAAACGACCAATGTGCCTTAAAAATTAAACCCTTTAACCATACAGCCTTCTATCTCATGATCTCTACATCTCATGGTTAACATAACATAGAAGCTTGTAGGTTTGTTTATTTTTTTAAGGGACTAGAGAACAGTGATCAGTAACTTGAGTTGGCTGAGCATCAAGTATCAGCTTCAGTATCAAGAGACCATCTGTTGGGATCCCTGGGTGGCGCAGTGGTTTAGCGCCTGCCTTTGGCCCAGGGCGTGATCCTGGAGATCCAGGATCGAGTCCCACGTCAGGCTCCCGGTGCATGGAGCCTGCTTCTCCCTCTGCCTATGTCTCTGCCTCTCTCCCTCTCTCTCTCTCTCTCTCTGTGACTATCATAAATAAATAAAAATTTAAAAAAAAAAAAAAGAGACCATCTGTTAACAGAAAACTCCATCCACTCAACACTCTTTCAGGGTCCACAGGAAGGTTAAATATTTTACTGCAAAACATTCTGTAGTACACAATTGAAAATATCCAATGGTATAATTTATAAAATTTATTTATGCTTAGTGTGAGGTTAGAGTATTAATAATAACAATAATAATATTGGGGGCATGTGTTCTCTGAGCATCCCTTCCAGGCAAGGTACTGTAATTTTCACATAAAACTTATATGAAACATCTGTAATCATTAAAGCAAGCTTGCAAATGCTTAACCCTGTTTTATAGAACAAGAAGTTGAAGTCCAGAGATTTTACTATTGTCACACTACTAATACATAGCAAAGCCAATTTTGAAACAAAGTTTGATAACATATTCCAAAATGTGATGATGATCCCCAACTTTGACTGAATTTAATTGAAAAGAGAATCTAAAATCTCAGAAAACCTTAACATAATTTCTATTCTGTAGCAATATGATGAATATTGATTTTTAAAAAGATTATGATAAAGTATTTTAACCTTAAATGCATCTTTATTTTGATCTTTCCTCAAATATGTCATTCTTTCAAAAGTTCTCATTCCATCATAGAAAAATGTAGATGAAAACTATCCCACGTTTGTGGCAAAGCATGACTATTGTCTTTTATAAAACAAGTGAATTCATTGATAATCTAGATTCTATTCTGGCATTAAAAAATACATGATTAAATAAGCATGAAGGCAAATTCAGGCTTTTAGTCCTCAATTTGTAAATCAGAACTAACTTTAAAGTATGAGAGTAAATTTCAAATCAGAAATATCTTTGTATAATCCATTCAGTCATGTGTTAACACAAGTGAAGATATCACTCTATGTTAAATATTTTAAAACAAAGTATTTCCTGATGCCAGTATAATGTGCAGCATTTATCTGGACATTATAGTTTCCTATTAAAATATATGAGTTAAGAGTAAAATAGCTATTCTTGTTGACAGGCAGGAAACAGTCTTCCATATTCACCAGAAAGATTAATTTCCTGGTCTCTTTACATAGAATTTGTTAATTGGTACTAGAAATATCACTTACAGTAGGAGAAAAAGGTCACTCTACTTTACATGCTGTCTTATATCTCAGTCTCTTACACTTACTGTCAGACGAATTGAGAAACTAGGAGAGGAAGCTGTCTGATTCATATACCACTGGATACCTTAGCAACAGTCAACTTATCTGCCTTTATATATAAATTTTATTTTTAAAAAGTGCAGAATAAGCCATCTTAAAAATTGGTAGTGAGCTTCTAACCACTAATTTAGTTCAAATTTATGTTCCATCATATTTCATACTTCTTGGTAGGATACAGTGAATGATCTACTTACAAGAGAAATTTGGAGACTCTTAGATCCTCTTTGTGGAGCCTCTGAAAGCAAATGTCAGCACTGGACATAGGTTTCTTGTCACCTTGATGCCTTTCAGGATGACTTCTATCAGTAAGAAAATGTTCCCTCCGCTCTGTATCATTCTCTGTCTGCCCTAACACATGTATACTGTATTTCCTATGTTCTAGCCTCTTAGCCTGCCATTTCTGATATTAGGACATTTTTCAATTTCTCTGATACCATCCTGCCCCTCCTTTCCCAATGTCTTCTGTCATTTTCCCGACTGCACACGGATCCGTAAGAAGACAAAAGAAAGGTAACTGATTACTACTGGGGAAAGAACACTGTCCAATCATTCAAGAAAGCCCCATGTTAAGAAATGTTTATTGTCTTCTTTATGAAACCAGTACATGCCCACTGTAAACCAAAAAGGATGCTAAGAATAAAAATCACATTTAATTAAAGCAGACAAATAATGACCATTAACATTTATATATAACCTCCTGCTCACAAAATCTTGAATTCCCAGCTATAAAGGGGATGCAGTAGGTGAGAAAACATCTTCAATTAGTCTAAATTCTTTATATCAAAATATAAACTTTAATTATGGGTTTCACTGAGATTCATGCATAATATCTGTGACTGGAACAAAACTAGTTTTATTTACCTTTTTTTTAAGATTTTATTTATCTGAGAGGGCATGAGCAGGTGGGAGCGGTGGTGAGTCAGGGGATGGTGAGTGTCAGATAGAGAGGGAGAAGTAGGCTCCCAACTGAGCAGGGAGCCTGATTCAGGGCTTGATCCCAGGACTCTGAGATCATTACCTGGGCCAAAGGCAGATGCTTAACCAACTGAGCCACCCAGCACTCCAGGAATAAAGCTAGTTTTAAATGTCTTTAAACAGAGAAGATTATATTTACATGTTGCATAAAGATCTTCTTGTTAATGGATTTAATGTTGAATTTTTAAGCTGTGTCCTTCAACTTGTTGGTTGGAGGTTTAAAAATAGAAATTAATTTACTAATCAATATATAATTATTTAGAACTAATATTTAGAACATATCTGCTGCTTTATGCTTTCTTATAAGGCAGTAATTTTAAAAATAAGTAATACTGCATTTCATCAGAGAAACTGCTCTGGAATCCTTTTATCATTGTTAATTCAAAACAAAGTACAAATTGGTTTAACTTCTTAAAGACCTTTTTTTTTTATCATTTCTAGTGAGTAAATGATTCAGAAATGGTGTCTTAGGATACAGCAGAATTGCCATGAATCGGGTTTTTTTCAGGAGTTTTTAAATATATATACTCTTTTTTTAAATCAAAAGTAATTCATACTCAGGGTTAAAAAACTTAGAATGTATAATACAAATATGTGGAGTAAAAATCCAAAATCTATAATCCTAATCCTCAGACAGAGCTCTGTTAATAGCTTAGTTGGTATTCTTTCTGATTTTCTTTTTCTTTCTTTCCTTCCTCTCTTCCTTCCTTCCTTCCTTCCTTCCTTCCTTCCTTCCTTCCTTCCTTCCTTCCTTCCTCATTCTTCAGCTTCTTGTTCCTTATTTATTCATTTGAAATGGGATTCTGCTGTATAGTACATGCAGTTTTAATTCTCAGCAGTGAGCCAAATTTGGTTCTTTGTGAAAAAGTGAGCTAATAGGTATTCCCATAAGGTGGATTTGTATGTGGAGGATTAAAGTTCCATTATTTATACTATGAAACTTTTTAACCCACAACAGATGCTCTATATTATAAGCAAAATTACTTGAACTTGTCAAGCTTCAGTTTTCTTGTAGGTAAAAGGGGATAATAATACCACCTACTCATAAAATTGTGAGGTATGTAAAGTCATACAGGCGCGGGCATATCCTCTCCAAAGTTAGTTAGAATTCTCCCCCAAATTATTTTTCCTTAACTAAAAATTTTAACTTTAAGACATCTTCATGCTGTGTATCAAATATGTAAATAAGAGCTAGTTTAATCCAAAAAAGATCCTTGCATTATCCAAATCAATTTGTAACTTAGATGTTTTAAGAATAATCTTTACCAAAATATTCAGCTAATGTAGGCTTTAGACTACAGATGTAAAAATGCTCATCATTATATTCATAAGCGAACGTATACTGGGTGTCTTGACAGGCATTGTAAGATATGTTTATACGCAAGAATCTTTTAAGATTTTATTTATTCATGAGAGACACGGAGAGAGAGGCAGAGACATAGGCAGAGGAAGAAGCAGGTTCCCTGTGGGGAGCCTGATGCGGGACTGGATCCCAGGATCCTGGGATCACGACCTGAGCCAACCACAGATGCTCAACCACTGGGCAACCCAGGTGCCCCTATACACAAGAATCTAATAGTAATGCTGCACATATACAGTTCATATTGAGATAGAGGTAAAAATTAAAGTGAGACAACTGATAATTTGGTACATTGTTTCAATAATGATAATAATAATATGAAGAAAGAGGCCTTTGCAATAATGGAATGCATGAGACATGTCAAGCACAATCTTAAGTATTTTTAGGAATTACTTCATCTATTTTCTCAATAACCCTATGATGTAAGTTCTATGATATCCTCATTCTCTAAATGAGAAATACAGGCCTGAGAGAGAAGTAACCTCTCCAAAGTCACATCACTGGGCAGTAGGGGTGGACTCTAAACCCAAGTAATCACAATTGGAGACCTCTTCTTAACCCCTGCACTCAACTGTTCCCTCTGACTTTGACAAATTTTGTAGTGAACTAAAGTTTAAGAGGAAACTAAAATGCAGATGTATAATTCATTATTCAAGCTAGTAAAAAGGAATTAGAAGAAATTCTCTTATCATGAGTGTTGCCAAGATTAAAGTCTGATGATAAATTTCTAAATACTCTATATACATAAACCAAAAATATTTGGAATATATCTTTTCCTGGGGTTATCTAGAAAGTGAGTCATGCATAATAGCCCTAAACTCCATACATGTTGTCCCTGACCATATTTATTTGCCCATCTAACTTAAATAGAAGCTATGTATACCTAAGTATAGAAGTTAACCTTCATGGAGGTTGAGATATCCTAAATAACATAAAACTTAATGAAAAAGGAGAAAAAAACTGGAGAAATATATTTCTAAAAGAATAGTAATGGTTACTTATTTGTTTACTACTGGCATATTCTATAGTATTGATCTTTCCCAATCTGTACAATTGCATAAATAAAATGGAGTTTTACCTATGTATTGAAGATAAACACTATTGAAATGTATTTTATATTTTATTATACTTAATGATAGGACATCAGATGAAGGTGAACATGAGAACAAGAAAAAAGAATAGAAAGAACATGAATGCAGCCAGAAGGCTGAAAAAGATCCATTAGAAGTACTGAGATGAAACAGGCACCAACATGAAAAACAAGATAAGCCACCTCTTATATCCTTCAGGGAATGTAATGTCCTGAGATCTAAAAATTTTCATAAATCACCATCATGTGCAACTTATCACATAAAGCAGTAATTTCAGAAATTAAAAATATGCCTTCCTTTTAGAACAAATACAGAACATTCTACTGATATATCTGGAACTTCTGTTACCTGTTATCTTCTGTGTCTGATTTTCATAAACCATTACTCTTGTCCTTCACTTTGTTTGTTTTGTTTTCTTTTGTTTTGTTTGTCCTTCACTTTGACCAGCAGATTTTTTTTACCACCTTGGAAAATTTCTATGTGTCCACTGTCAAGTAAAGAATAAACATTTGCACCAGGCTCTCACAGTGCACGTTAATTCAAATTTGTGCTTTTAGAAAATTACAAATTATTGCACATCATGTAACTTCAGAATCATTCAGAGATGTTACAAAATAGGAGTACTAAAACTATGAATTCCAAGGATATGCCAAAGTAATATTTATTACACCCCTTCATAATACTGATGTTTGAGAGAGACTGTCCTCCAAGCTATTAAAAATTTTATAGTTTCATATACTATATACTGTGAGTAAAAAATAGACCATGTTGGAAGTATTAATTCCATAAATGTTCTCAAAAAGAATTCATTATTTATTATAGTTAGATTATTAGGAAGATGTCTAATGTGGGATTTTATAAAATGTTAATTACTAATAAGTAAAATTTGGTGATGATTTGATTGCTCAGAAGTAGTAATTAATTCTCTTAGGATTTAAGTCCAAGGTGTTCATGTATTTGAAGTAATAATCAAATGATTTACTGAATCCTCATGGATTTCCATCACTTATTCTATTATTCATTATATCACTGAAAGAAACATTTTAACTAAAAATGATGGCCTGTGACTAAATGAAATAGGTTCAAAAGAAAGTGGTCTTATGGCAACTACAGCTAAAAAATATTCAGTGGATGCAAACAGTCTGCTAAGCTAAATACATTGCTAGCTGTCACAGAAGGAAAAATGTCAACAAGCACAGCATCTTCATTTAAAAATATTCAAGATATATTTTGAGAAAGAATACCCAGGGTTTACCTTTCTAATAGCAAAAAAAATATGAGCCCTCTTGGAAAAAGGCATCAGGTTTTTTTTTGTTTTATTTTTTAACTTAGCTAGTATCCTGTACCAGACTGATGGGAGACATTTATCAAAAATAATGAAATGAATAAATATCCACCAATTTGCTTCCATCTATTTCAGATCTTACATTTCTTATGTGATATTCATGACTATGTAAATTATATGTAAAATGCTAATTGTGTATATGACATTATATCACACATACGTATTTTTATCATACCTATTATGCCTTGATACTTTTAAAAACATTTGCAGTAATATTGTATTTATTACAACAGCTCCATGAAGAAAACAAGTCAAATTTTCTTACTCTCATTTTAAAGATAAGAAAATAAAATTTCACAGGGATAAGAGGCTTGTCCAAAATTATGTGAAGTTTAAATGGTGGGATTTGGGCTGAGACATTAACCTCCCCAAAATAACCATGCTGTTTTTGTTTTTGTAAATGATAGTAGATAGTGGAAGACAAAGCAGTGAAGGCTGTATGGGAGAGAACTTTGGTCATGTGCAGTAATTATTCAACATCTTACAATAAAACATATTCCCCAAGTATTGAGACTTACTTTGACCTATATATAAACATTTACTCATAACCTTAATAATTAATATTTAGATGCTTCCTAAATACATGGCATAATATTAAGTACTTTTTAAAAATAGCACATTGGCGTCAGATGCATATGAAATTACTTAAAATTGAGAGCCTAATTGATTACAGAACTGTACACTGAGTTTGTAAATTCTAAATTAATAATTTTTCTGATTTTAGCTGGAAGAGAATAGAATTAATTAAAAGTGTAAAGCACTATGTAAGAAATTAATGGAAGCATTCTAACTTGATTTATAACATATCAAAACTGCAACTCCATTTCTTTAGCATCTATGGTTAAAAGAACTTCAAAAAAAAACAAATTCTACTACTAGATAAGAATTAGCATAACTTTGGCCATCATTTTTATATTACTTACATTAGTCCTTCCATCTTAAAAAAATGGACTTTATGACTATTAGATAATTGAGATTTTAAATGCCCTGTGAGTTTCAAAATCTAATTTTAGCTAAATTTTCAAAGGCCAAAAAAAGTCACTACAATTTCCTAATTTTAAACCAGGTACTTTGTTTTTGAGGAAAAAATCCCAGAAGGTTCAAGTCTAAATTATACAGATCATCAGCTGAGCTTGATTTAATTTATTAAACAATTTCATTTAGCAGTGCTAAATCTGGGCTGATTCCTTAGGAGTGTAGTAATCTGAAAGGATTCTGCTAGTTGGTCCATTTTATCTCTGTCCAACTTTATTGTTAAAGTACATCACAAGGACCTAGGAATACCTATTTGTATGACCCCACTTTTGAATAAGTACATCAGATCAATACAGATTTTACTGTTTTACAATTAAGCTACTGTTTACACTGTACAGAAAATATAAAGCAGCATATTTAAGAGAGTCTTAGGCTTACTCAGTTTCCAGGTCAAACCTCATTCCTGATTTTGGCATGGGTTCCTAAATTCTTGCTCATGTGGTGAGATAGATGAACTGTTAACTATAACACTCAGGTTCTGGTATGCTCAAAACCTCACAGATCTCAGGATCCCTGGGTGGCACAGCGGTTTAGCGCCTGCCTTTGGCCCAGGGCGCAATCCTGGAGACCCTGGATCGAGTCCCATGTCGGGCTCCCGGTGCATGGAGCCTGCTTCTCCCTCTGCCTGTGTCTCTGCCCCTCTCTCTCTCACTGTGTGCCTGTCATAAATAAATAAATAAATAAAAGCCTCACAGGTCTCTAGTTAACTGCCAAGATCAACAAATGCATTTTGTATTAAGCATGTGTGACTAATTAAAATATTAGGGATTACTATATAAAGAAGATATAGCATCTTAAGTTGCAAATAGTAAAATAAATACATGTATTGGAGGATGAGATGATCCGTGCTGTCTCCCTTCCTCAATGTAGAAGGAAGGGTCTAGGAACATAATATAAATGAGAGATGACTTTAACTAAGCCTACGATGTCCACACCAAAAAAAAAAAAAAAAAGGTAAGATACTGACATGCTACAGAGTATTTCTAAAGTATGCATTTATCTATAAGGAGAAATTATTTGATTATGATATTTAGTAAATATCTAAATGGACATTATTTTCTACTCTTCTGAGAATGGATTTGTTCTTAGCAATCTTAAAATATACTATATATGCTTTATTTCATTGATTCCCTAATTAGACTTCATTATTATTACAGTAGAATTATACCTATTTCCCAAAATAACCTTGGTTGTTAATATTGTTAATACTAATACATTGCAGCTGCATTCAGTCAATTTTATAGAAAGGACAGACACCTCACTTCTCAAATAATTTACATATACAACTAGTATTTTTATTCTTAAAAGAACAATAGACAACATCAAAATATAATTATTTAACTTACTAGACTATTTTTTCATGAGAGACAGAGAGAGACAAAGAGACAGAGAGGCAGAGAGGCAGAGGGAGAAGCAAGCTCCACGCAGGGAGCCTGAAGCGGGACTCGATTCCGGGACCCCGGGGTCACGCCCTGAGCTGAAGGTGGTGCTAAACCGCTGAGCCACCCGGGCTGCCCGACTTACTAGACTATTGATTCCTAAATATAATAGTTGTTTTATTTATCTTTATTTACTTTTAATGTACAAACAGATAAGAAAACAGAATTTGGTGCAGCGCCTGGGTGGCTTATTTGGTTGTGTCTAACTCTTGATTTGGCTCAAGTCATGATCTGAGTTGTGGCATTGAGCCCTGCCTCAGGCTTCATGGAGGAGTCTGCTTGAGATTCTCTCTTTCCCTCTCTCCTACCCCCTTCCCCTGCTCAATCTCTCTAAAATAAATAAATAAATAAATAAATAAATAAATAAATAAATAAATAAATAAATAAATAAATATTTTTAAAAAATAAAATAAGATTTGGTAACAAATTTTAGGACAAGGCATAGTCTGTTAATTTATAAATGACTATGTATTAAGATGGAATTAAATTTCAAAATCAAATAATTGGAACACAAAATAAGCAATGAATGGTCTTTATAGTTAAAAATATAAAAATAAAACAAAGTCTTGCTTATTTGTATAGAATATCAATTTCACAGTCTTTAATTCTGGGTATACTAGCTCCTTCAGAAGACATTCAGACCTTACCAGAACTTAAGTAAATGAATGAGATTCTTATTTCAAACTTTAATGGAATTTGTATAAACATTCTATTTTCCATGTCATATATTTCCCAGCATCTAATTTTACTGATCAGGCAATTTTGAAAGTTTATTTTCTTTTCTATTTTAAAACATGAAGTTTAGAAATAAGTATTATTTATTGAAGTGATAATATGAAATAGGACATTATTTGTTGGCCAAATAGGACAAATTTGTTGGCCAAAATTAGCCAACAAACTGACAACTCTCAGTACTATTTTGCATTTGTGGAAAATCTAAGTATTAATTATAAGTTATGTAATTCCTTTTGCATTTCAAAATATACCCCAATAATTGGCTTAATAGAAAAAAATGTACAACGTAAAACTAAAGTATCATCCAGTATCTCTTACTATTTTTAACACCAATGATTTATGTATTATGTTAACATAATGACACACAAGCTTTATTTCCAATATTCTATTTCTTGCAGTTTCCTCTACTCTACCTTTTGACATACAAAAATATGTATGTCATATTCCTAGCTATAAATAACTAGGAAAACATACTATATGGATTTTTAATTGGAAGTAATATTGAGGATTTATTGTCTCATTTCTAATCAGTTAATCTACCAAATGCTTATGCAACACATTCAGATTTTTATGACACGTGTTACTTGCTCAGTAGCTTCAAAATAGACTGGAAATGAATTTGAACATTAATTAGTATCTAACAATATGTAGAACTTGGAAAGGTATATCCAGTTAAGTTGAAACAAATTTGGTTTTAATATCAAGTAATGATACATTTAAAAATCATAATAAATGTCAATTGCTCTGCTAAAATGTTTCTTAATATGCTGCAACACCACACAGCCACCTTTATTTATAACAAATAATGAAACTGTAGTACTGAACTAATCAAATTCAAATGAATTCAATTACATATGTTTCAGTAAAACACTGTTTAAGAAATGCAAAATTTAAAAAAATTTAAATAAAATAAAATAATTCAATTACATATGTTTCAGTAAAACACTGTTTAAGAAATGCAAAATTTAAAAAAATTTAAATAAAATAAAAAAAATACAAAGCAATTAAAAAATTGCTTTGTAATCAAAAGCAGAGAGATTTAAACTTCAACCAACCAGGTGATAAGTTCATCATTTCTTTTTGCTCTTAGGGGAAGTTGTCAAGAACATTTGACATCTCTTCAACTTGCTATCTTATTTATCCTTATTTATGAACCTCGTGTTGATATTTAAACCACAGGACAGGAAGAAGAGGACAGCCATAGTTCTATTAAAATATATACATCAATATTTGCAAATAATGCATGTAGTATTAAAGGATCTGTAATTTCCAAAGGAAATGTGCAATATCTCTCATTTCCTCAGCTCTTGTTTTTTTTTTTTTTTTTTTTTTTTTTTGTTGTTGTTGTTGCTTTTTTTCCCTTTCTTTTTCCTGTGTCTAATGATGCCCAACTAATTTGGGACAGTAAGAAATACCATTAATTAACTGGCCTAGTGTTGAGGACATCAGGACTCTCATCAGAAAGAAAAAAGTGAATGAATAAAACACTACCATATCCAAATAACTACAAAAGTCACAAACCGTTTTTTCTCATAAATTGAAAAGTGGCTATCTTTCAGTGAAAATATATTTTTAGCAATTTTGCAAAACTTGTAACAAAAGAGGATGTTGAATTAATACATTTTTAATCAACTAGTGCTTCTAGCTAAGTATATAAAGAAAGTAGAAATATTAGCAGGTAAAGAGTTACAAGTTAAGAATGTATTTGAAATACAAAAGTTGAGCCTTTCTTAGTATAATAAATCAAATCTCACTTTTGATTTAGTCTGACCTGGTCATTTCTAATTCTAACCCCATTTTGATCTTCAATTTGAAGGCAGCAAGGCTCAAGCTACGTAGATCATTTCCCTCCAAAAGTTTGATTTTTCTGTCATTCTTACAGAAAGGTAGAAAATTTTTGAATATCAATGTATGCTCTATATTCCCTAGCTGATAGTCTGAGCTACGGTAAGAATCTTGGGAATTTTTTTAATAATAATTGAGGTTCTATTAAACTTAGTTCTCAAATAGCTTCTTAGAGTTTATTCATCAAATAATTCGGAGTGTAAAAGTAGCACATAAACATTAATTGAACAGCCATTAAGCAGTATGACTGTTTGTTTTTGGTTGACAGAGGACATAAAGCTCCATACCCTGTGGTGGAAAACAATTAGGTCTTATGATGAACATGCCATTAAATATACTACTACCAGACTTGTAGACCAGTTTCACTTTACAGAATAGCAGTCAGCCATAGTTAGAAGCCTGCCCAAGTTATAGGAAGTCATATTTTTACTGTCATGACTTAGCTGCTTATAAATATTGTAGTGTGCCTCATGCCTTATGCTAATGTCAATGACTAATGGTTGTCATTATCTTCATTCAATCTCATAAAAAACTTCCCCAGGAGACACTGATCATAGCTAGAATGCTGCTTAAAGTTAAACTGTTTTTCTAAAACACAGAATATAAAATGCACTTAAGTACAAGAGGTTGGATGGATAATTTATTTTGTTTTGAGTATGTCTGACAACTGCTCCTGTTGTTAAATTTGCCATGAACTGAATTGATATACCATATGGGGATGCCGTAGAGATGCCTATATGTGTGACTGCATAATACTTTAAATTGTTCTGCCCATCTGGGACTATAGGTGTAGATGTATGATAGAGAAACCAAAAGATGAAATAAATCTGACAATGACTGGAGGTTCAGTGTTTTAAACAATGGAGGTGAGCCCCCTCATCTATTTGATTTCATTCATGCACTCTCCTTCAAGACAGGTGCAGCACACTTCATTATGGTCCCAAAAAGAAATGTTTAAATGGATGAAGCAGATCTTTGCATCTGATAGAAGCTAAGTGGGACATTCAATGAATGTCAAACAAGTGAGAGACTTTTAGTTTTATTCTACATTGTAGCAGCACAACAGTAATGTGCTGATTCTCACACGCACATGATTTTCATACACCTATTTCTTCAGAACTTGAGGTTATGAATTTCTGTACTACAGAATAAAATCAAAACAAAACGCAACTAATAAGGAAATATATTTTGTTGAGGGATTGTGATGATATTCACATGATTTCTATTAAAGTGTATATGAAGGACAGAAAGTTCTGGAGGAGGGGAAATGTCGTCCACCATACATGATACATCTTTATGGAACTTGTGTCTAAAGAGTTACCTTAGTCATCCTTCTCCATCACCTTCTTGTCTTAGAGGGAGGGCTCAGTGTTGCCGGCAAGAAGGATGACATACAGTGACCTTCCAGTAAATATTTGTAGAATGAAATGGGGTGGAATGGAGCAGCTTGGGACAGAACACCATAGACTAGGGACATGATTATTTGTTCCTTCCTAAAATTCTACTTTGTTTTAAAACAAAAGGAGAAATAAATGGATGGATGGGTGGGTAGGCAATGAAATAAATGATTCAAAATAGAAGTTTGTTTCCTTCTTCAAGCACACTCTTATTAAAAAATAATTTGCAGGTCTCCTGGCTGGCTCTGTTGGAAAAGCATGCAACTCTTGATCTGAGGATCATGAGTTCAAGCCCCATGATGGGTGTAGAGATTGCTTGCATAAATAGATAAACTTAAAATATATAAAAATAAAAAATAATTTGTTTCAAGAGTATAAATCACAGTGTATATATTTGTTTTAATGAGACAAGAAATTGCATAAGAGATTTCAGAAAATTTCTCTTAAAAGTAATTAAAATAATTTTTTCTTTAAAAATTAAAGTGCACTTTCCAGGACCTAGTCAGAGAGACTTTAGGAAATCTTCAGCTAAGTTACAAATACTATAGAAACATCGTGCCTCCTCTTTTGTCTCAGAGGAGCTTGGGAGAAGGCCAGCAGCATTATTTTGTACCCATCTTGAATCTGACCCACACATACCATCTTTCCAAAGAGTTCCATGTAAATTCTTCTGCACAATTTAACACTACCTTAGGAATTTGTTTTTAGCTAGAAAATACATTGTAGATAAGGTGACCATTCATCCTGGTTTATGCTTGTTGTCCCAGTGTAATTAAGAGTACCACCTTTCACTCTCAGACATGCCCCATATGGATGACAAATTATGGTAATCTTATCTACAAATAAAAACACAATGTTAAGAATAATAAAATAGAGATCCCTGGGTGGCGCAGCGGTTTAGCGCCTGCCTTTGGCCCAGGGCGCGATCCTGGAGACCCGGGATCGAATCCCACATCAGGCTCCCGGTGCATGGAGCCTGCTTCTCCCTCTGCCTGTGTCTCTGCCTCTCTCTCTCTCTCTCATAAATAAATAAAAAAATTAAAAAAAATTAAAAAGAAAGAATAAAATAACCTTCATTGAAAACTTGCTATTTGTCTGAGACTTTGAAATACTTTCATGTATAATGAATTCTTCACAGTAACCCAACCAGGGAGATATTTTATTTCCCCTATCCTACTTACAGTCGAAGAAACCAAGACAGAGGGATTGAACAGCATGGGTCCTCTCAGAGTGGGCAAACCTGAAACCAGACAAAGGTCTGACTCTTTAACAACATAGGTCAGAAGACGGTATGCTATCTTTCTATTTGCTGGTCGATATGAGTAACTTGGTTTTACCAAATACATTTAAAGATTATCAATAGTTTTAACTTGTCATTCTTATTAGCTGTTATAAATTGTATTTTTATAAGGAATATGCATTTTAAGATGCAGGAAAAGAGCACTCAACTGAACTAGGTTGTGGTTCAGAATATTTCTATTACTATATTAATGATAATAACAATGATTAATTAAGTGACTAGTTTTTGTACTTAGAGCTTTCCCTGCATTCCCTGACTCTTAAAATAGCTCTGTGAGGTAGAACATTCCAATCCCATGAATGTGTACAGATTGCTTTAGCTACTTATCCTAAATTACCCCAGAGGTTAAAAGGAAGATCGAGGATCATTTCATTTAAGCAGGCCTCCCCAGCTCTGACATTCTCTGACTAGATTAGATGTCTCTGGGAGCAACTGGTTTTTGGGATATACAGTAGCATGAAATCTGAACACTGAGGAAAATTCTTGGGGAGGAAAGGACTTCCCTAACATCTCATATTTATATTAGCTATTGACAGTAAGTGCTTACTAAGGGCCTTCACTTTATAAACTTTTTTCTTTGTTTTTCTCTTCACCATAGGCCAGATAAGAAGAGAATTTGGATTTGAACCAATGTAAGTTTAACTCCACTATGCTAGCATTAGCATCTTTCTCTGAAACTCTCTAGCGATTGCCCTAATTCAAGAACCTTTCTGAAAAGCAGTATTAAATAAAGATGAATAAATAATATTTGCTTATAATCAATTTTTTCAACCACTGTTTAAAGCATATGGATAGAAAAGCAGATATGATAGTATATAGAGGTTGTAGAAAGAAATTCCTTTTTCAAAACGAAGTATAGAAATTCTTAATAGTGCAAAGTAGGTTCTGTGTGCTGCTGAAAACAGAGTAAATAGAAGTCTGTGTCTATACCCAAAAGATACTTAAATTCACTTGGGGATATAAGAACATAAATGTACACAGAGGGATTACATGCTATTATAAAATGCCAAATCATACAGTGTAATCTAAACAGTGGTTCTTACTGGGAATGCATTGTGTGTGATGTGCTTTAAAAATACAAATGCCAGGACCATATTCGCATTGACTTATTAAAGTTTCTGAGGTTGGAGCCTGGAAATGTGTATTTTTTAAACTCCACAGGTGATTCTGAAGTGACTATGAATAACAACCACAGATTAAAATATATGTGGAACATATTAATATGTTAATTATGCAGCTTTAAAAAGAAGAGGTTAACCTGGGCTGGAATTTTAAAAGATGGCCTCTAGAAGAGGTGAGATTTGGATGAAAAGTCAGATACCAACAGAAGGTAGGTAAACTAGAACTTTTTATGCTCAAAACAAAATCTTGCCTTTAAAGTTTTTTGCCTGAATTTCAGATTCCTATTAGATTAATTGGATGATAAAACGTGTAACAATAAACACCTGGAAGTGTTCCATTATCTTCTAATATGAAACTCAGGTTTAAAGTCTTGCTTGAAAGCTTGTATATTATTATAGAGAGAGAAAGATGTATCTGTATAGAGATATATAGATAAAGATTATAGATTTTACTACCCATAATAAAGGATTTTTGGCACAATTAGTAAATGCAGTTTAGATTGCAAACTGCCAAGGACAAAATCAATATTTTATTCAAATATCAAATTTCAATATTTTTGATTCAATATATCAAATATATTTGATATTTTATATCAAATATAAATCAAATATTTATTCAAATAATCCCTATATCATAGGGATTGGTATCTAAAATATGCCTGACATATATTTGTTTGTTGAGCAAACAAGACATTTAGATTTCCCTGGTTTATTCATTCTACCTTGTTTGTAAGATTCCAATGGTTTCCATTTGAAGGATCAAGCATTTGATCTATGAAGGTTTTGTCAGTTTGTTTCTTGATCCAGAACCAATAATCTGGCAAAGACTTTCAACAATTGCTACTTTATAGAAATAAGCTTTTTAGAATTTTTCTTTCTCAATAAAAAAGATTAAAAAGGCAAAAGAGTTACAAACATCTTAACAACAGGGGCCTTTCCCATCCATGCTTGTGCCTAGACAGCTGGTAAACCCCTCTTCTCAGAGCAGCCTCTCCATGGAGGACAAAATCACCAAACCTGTCAGTGGAAGCCTTTATAAGCTTTCCCAAGCTTTCTGGAGAATTTTTTTTTTTTTTTTAGAATAGGGTTGTTTTGCCATTGCTTTGGTTTGGGCAGTTAACAGTTCTAAATGCATGACTGTCAATTAGGGAAAGACAATTATCATGTAGTTTCACTCATACTCAGTGGATATTGCAGAGGATCATGGGGAAAGGTAGGGAAAACTGAATGGGAAGTCATTAGAGAGGGAGAAAATCATGAGACTCTTAACTATAGGTAACAAACTGAAGGTTGCTGGAGAGGAGGGGGTGGTTGGGGTAATTGAGTGATAAGCATTAAGGAGGGCACATGATGTGATGAGCACTGGATGTTACATGCAACTGATAAATCATTGAACACTAAATCTGAAACTAAGGATGTACTTTATGTTGGCTAACTAAATTTAAACAAAAAAGTAAAATAAAATGAGTGTCTTGTAGACAGCAAAAAATAAAAGGCATGACTGTCAGAAAGATCACTGAGAATCTTTAATCACTGTATTATATCTTCCCAGCACCAAAGGAGCCAAGCTTCCTTAGCATGTTGTTGTTATTGTCATTGTAAAAAAAAAATGTTAGGGGATATTCATATTCCCCTCCATGGAATTTTATAATACTTTTGGAAACAGTTTCATAGACAAGACAAATAATAGGAAGAAGAAAGAATAAACAGAAAACAAAACACAGATGAGAAAAGAATATGGTGACATGATGATAGAAAGCTTTGAATTTCTTATTCATATATTGGTTTTGGAGAATAAAGGGGAAAGTGGAAAGCATCACATGATGTTTACTTGTAGACGTGTATTTGTAAAAACACTTTTAACATGAAGCAGCTGTGACAATTAAGGCAGATACTTTTTTTGGTATTAGAGAAGAGACAGGTAGGATCCAGAAGAGGGAGCTTGGGCAGAAACAACTGTCACAGAACAGGATGCCTGTCAGCTCAGCCTCTGTGCCACTCAAGGGAAGTCCTGATTGTCCAACCCCATTGTTTCTGGTTCCACTGATGTGGATCTAGGATACAGGGGCTTAAACGAATGGCCACTCTTCCTTAAAGGACTATTGGATGAACTCTTGACATGACTATATTCTGTAACAGACACATGGAATTATTAGGTGGATCCAAACCCAAGACTTCCAGATTGCTAATTGGAATTTCAGTAACCATATTGGCTGCCAAATAACCTAAGGCACTTTGGTTTGAAAAATGGCTAGTACCTAGCTCAAGGTATGTATCTACTATCATATGAATCGCTGCACTTTTTCAACTTCCCCTCCCCTCTTTCCAGATACTACATGAGCACCTCATCCCAACAAGCCTGATGATCATCAGTGAAAAACATTCCAACATAAACATGATTATAACATTCATTATCAGTAGTGATTGAACATTGAACATATCTAAAATAGTTTAATTCATATTGAGTTGCATAAAACATCTGAAAATAGAATGAATTTGTGTTTTAAGAATATTTTAAGAGTGGATTGTCACATCCATGACATACATGTCATCTTGAGTACAACAGTAATTTTAATCAGCCACTGGTGTGCTGGGGCCATAAGCCAATGAGATCCAAATACCCGCATCTCTTCTCAACTAAGCATTCTGAGACTTCACTTTGGTAGTATGACTCAGACCCTGGTGGAACTATTTCGACTATCGAAATCATCAAGGGCTTTGTCTTAGTATAGTCCATTCAGGCTGTTATTTTAAAAAAACTATATAGAGTGGATAGCTTTTAAGCAACAGAAATTAATTCCTCATAGCTCCATAGGCTGGGTGTGTGAGATCAGGAGGCCGGCATGGTTGTGTGAGGGCCTTCCTCCAGGTTGCCTTCTGGAGAAGGCTTTTCTTTCTATCCCCATATGGCAGAAGGGCGAAGGAGCTCAGTGGAATCCATTTTATAAGATCACTATTCCCATTCATGAGGGCTCCACCTTCATGTCCTAATCATATCCCAAAGGCCCTACTTTCTAACACCATCACCTGGGCATGAGGACTCCAGCATGAATTTTCCTGAGAGAGAGGCAGAACAAGCATTCAGACCATAGTATGCTATAAATTAGAGGTTTATCCCCCGCCAGAAAGCAAGTAAGCCAGTTTACCAGCACCAGCACATCACTGAGTTACATGCACATTTTAGAAGAAGAAAAAAACCAATATAAATATATGTCTGTAATTAATAACACTGCTTGCTAAGTGTATATTTAAAGAAGACATGGCTTAAGAAAGACAGTATTTTGTTAGACTGCTAGGGCTCATATATTTTATTATGCCAGTTAGCCTCCTTGTCTCTCTTAGTCCCTTTCTCCTTAAAATAAGAATATAGCAATACCTAATTCATAGGATTGTTCTGATGATTAAATGAGTTAATATATGCACTTTTAAAGTGCCTGACACAGGGAAGGTTATCAATAAGTATTTTCTATTACCATCAGCATGAGATGAAACTATATGGTATTTTATAGTGTTCTCCTGAAAGACTGCCTATTTTCAGTGTTATTTTCCTTGTTGAGCTTTTATATCTTTTAGAAGCCAATACCTAACTTCCACAAGTTCTGTGAAGATCTGTTAAATGAAAGCATATCAAATCACTTTGAAAAGCATAAAGTACTATGTAAATGAAAGGTGGAATAATTATGTTAAAGGCATCATCTTGAATTTTGTTTATACTGCATCTTTGAAATGAGCATCAGATTTTTCTCTAGGCAGTTACTGCTCCTACAGAAACAAACACAGATGGTGCCCAAACCTCCTACTGAATAGTTCTAGGCAATGGCATTTATCAAAATACCGCAGGTCACTAAATGTGCAAAGACTCAAAACAAACCCCTCATCTCAGTGTCAGGCCAGCACAGTAATTTAGGCAAATAAGCCTTTGTTTGATAATTGAAGGATCTTCTGATTTGTAGAATGTACTAGCACAACACACAGAAAATCTTACATGTAGGCTAAGTTTTACAAAATAGGACATTAAAATGCAATTTCTTTTAGAGAAAAAAATTAGTTTTCTTTACTGATGAGTGTTTCTAGCCAAATTAGAACTACTTTTGGGGGTGTGCATACAGATGTTCTGATTTTACGTTGACCTTCTAGCCAAGCAAAGCAGAGAAAGAAAGGAAACATATTTTAAAGGTATTTTTCCTTATACTCAAACCTTCTAAGAACCCAGTCATTACAGTGCAAGCTTCCTTTCATCATCAAGATAGTCCTTGATTTCTATAACTTAACTCTCTTGATGGGGTCTTGGGCTTGTTTGCTTGCCCTCCCCCTGGCCCACTGAGGGACAGGAAATTTTGACTTCTGAGGCTTCCTTTCCTAGAGCCCAGTCTCAGGGCAACTGTATGTAGCTGGCTCCTGCCAATGGAACTTGGGAGTTGGGACACTGGGAGGAGACAGGAGATTAGAAAGAAGGGAGCAGTCAGGGCACATCTCTCAACATTGCTTGCCTCCTGCACCTTCTCAGGCTACAGCTATGTCTCTCCATGCCCACCTCCTGCTGCTGAATCCTGTCATGTTTCACTCTTACCTGGTAACCAATGGCTCCTGCCTCTTTTCATCCTATGCCCCTCCAGCTAGGGTTGGATGTGGCTTGCTCCTGTCACTGAATGTCCTGTCACCTCACTTTTGTCTGATTGGCTTCTTCTGTCTCTTTCATCACCTGTTTTGTGCTTTCATCAATTCATGAATTGATTAAATCCTCCATTTGATGAATATTCTAAGTGAATCCTGTTTTCCTTGAGGACACTAACTGACCTAGGGCCACTTGCTCAACTGAATTCTTAGGCAAGTAACACTGCTGGAAGTACAGTTCCTCTGCATTTACCAAAAAGATCTCAGAAGTTCTTCTGGAGCATGAAATCCTGCAATCACTGTACCCTTTGCAGATCCTTCTCCTTTAGGTAAATGATGAGTCTCCCATAAGCCCATTCTGTGTCAAGTCCTGAGGTGGAAGCAGAGAAAAAATCTGTTCCTTGTTTCTGCTAACCTTAGTGTCTAGCTTCTAAAAATAACATCTTACAAAGATCGTTCACATTTTTCTCTACACCTCACCCTATTGCATTGCTTGTACTGCTCCCCTTTCCTGAAATGACCCTCTTTTCCTTTTATTTTACTTTGTTGTGTTATCAGTTCTCAATCAAATAACCACCTTTCTAGTAGTGTTCTCTAAACTTTCCTACTCATCGTTGGGTTGACACTCTTGTCCACTCTTTGGGGCCCCATACCGCAGTGTATAAAATATATGCATGTCTTTCTCTCTGTCTTGAATTAGCCTATACGCTCCAAAATGAAAGAATTATGTTTATTTTTGTAGTCCTACTGCTCCAGAACCTCCTTGGCACTGAAGGATTATTAAAAAAAAAAATTGTGGAATTGCTGCTGAGCACTCTGAAAGGTCCAAGGCCTCTTGTGCTGGACAGAAATTAATTTTCGAATCAGGGAGTGAAAGGTTTGTTTTGTTTTGTAGTAGGAATATTTTACTGACAAACACATGAGAGACACTGGTTATCTCACAAAAGCCTAGTGTCTGTGCCCCACTTCTAGACATGCTAAATTTTATTGAGCAACACTGATCAGTAGGGAAATAGACAAAGGGAACAGTAGACTGTAGCAAGTTTAGAACAAAGCTTCTCCAGTCTCCACCTTGTGTCAGGTCTCCTTCAGTAGAAAATGCATCTGTGTTTGGCTTCCTAAATTTAAGCCCTTATTTTCCATGTCCAACTCAATATATGCCCACTGCCTTCACCATCAATTAAGTAAATGCCATGGCTCTAACTCATTTCCTGTGACAAGGATGAACTCAACCATGCTCTGTTTATACCATTTATAATGGCTTTCCCTGCACACTGTGGTCCATGTCATTCCTCATGCGTCTGTTTATTGTACCCAATTAGACTCAGATCTTTGCGTTCAGAGGTACTTTTACTCTCTATCTCCTCACAGCATATTCATAACATAGGCTTGTGAATTACATGTCTTCTACGTTTCACCAATATCTGTGCTAATCTTTTTAGTTTCTTGTCAAATGAACATGTCTCTGTGTTCACTCCATGGTTACCAGTTTCTTAACAGTGAGATCACAGGCAAGTAGGCAACCTTGCTTTGTTTTTGTTTCCTCATCTATAAAATGGAGATGGTGCTAATACCTAACTCACAGGGCTTCTTACTGGACTGATGAAACTAGAGCATGCTAGGCCCTTAGAGTAATGCCTGGCACATAGTAAACCCTCAATAAATGCTCACTAATCATATTCTAATCTCTGTATTATTATTTTAGTGACCAATTCCAAATTAAGGCAGGTATACTTCTAATACAGAATGAATAAATTCACACTAAGATGGAGCAAGGAGAAAAAGAGAGAAAGTACACATAAGTAAGAGGGAGTATAGCCTTAGCTGCATTAGAAATGTAAAATGGCAATCGGAGAAGGACACACATTATATGGTCTCATTCATTTGGGGAATATGAAAAATAGTGACAGGGGATAAAGGGGAAAGGAGAGAAAATGATGAAAATATCAGTGAGGGTGACAGATCATAAGAGACTCCTAACTTTGGGAAACGAACAAGGGGTAGTGGAAGGGGAGGTGGGCGGGGGTTGGGGTGACTGGGTGACGAGCACTGAGGGGGACACTTGACCGGATGAGCACTGGGTGATATGCTATATGATGGCAAATTGAACTCCAATTAAAAATAAATAAATAAATAAATAAATAAATAAATAAATAATAAATAAATAACATGGTTGTGATGTAAAAAAAATAAATATAAAATTAAAAATTAAAAAAAAAGAAATATAAAATGGCACGGTAGAAGGTCAGAATCCTAAGATTTTGTTAGGTCCTCTTGAGCAGTTTTTCTTTCATTTTTATTCCTGGTAGAAAATGTTCCTCCATATACCTTTTACATACCAAATGACAAAGATTACTCTTACCTTTCTTGGTCTAGAAAATTTGGAGAAGAGCTTATCATAATCTACTTTTTAATAACTTCTAGCCAAAGCAAAACAAAAACAAAACAAACAAACAGAACCCCACTCTTGCTAAGAAATCACAAGTGATTTACTTCAATGATTTACAAACTTGTTTGTTTAAAGGCTATTTATTTTCCCCATAGGTGTTTGAATTCCTTTACCTCATCAAGATTGGCACTCCATCTCCCATGTTAACACCATTAGTTCTTTAAAAAAAAAAAAAAGAGGGAACATCCTTCTCTCCTTGACTACACTTTCCCCTGCTTGCTTCTTCTTTATGAAGTATAAAATGTATTTCATTTAACAATACTTATTTAGTTTCTAAATAAAGCCAATTACAGAAGGCCTAGGTGAGGAAGTGACATTTAAGCAACACCTAAAGGAAGAAAAGGAAAGAGCCATTCAAAGTGCTGGAAGAAGAGCAATTTCATGCAGAAAGAACAGTAGTACAGATGTTGTGGTGGGAAAAAGAATGTACATAAGTCGCTGGGTCTGTAACTGGACTCTGGTGAGCAGTGGGAGGGAATGGTATGAGAAGAGCTAGGAAGGTGAGATCACACAGGGTTTTCGGATTGGGGTGTTCTCAGTGCAAACCAGAAGCTGCTTAAAGATAAATAAAGAAGGAGCTAGTGTATATAGGATCCATGTTTCAAAAGATAACCCTGGTTTCTGTATAGAGAATTAATGGAAAGGGGACATCAGGAAAATAAGACAGCCTAGCAGAATATTAAACTAATCTAAACAAGAGAGATTTCTAGCTTAGACTGAAGAGCTGGCAATGGAGATGTAGAGAACTAAATATGAGAGATTCTTAAGAAGTAGAAATGATGAATTGCCCGGGTGGCTCAGCGTTTTGGCACCGCCTTCGGCCCAGGGCCTGATCCTGGAGACTCGGGATGGAGTCCCACGTCCAGCTCCCTGCATGGAGCCTGCTTCTCTCTCTGCCTGTGTCTCTGCCTCTCTCTCTCTCTCTTTCTTCCTTTCTCTCTCTCTCTCTCTCTCTCTCTCTCTCTCTCTCATCTCTGTCTCTCATGAATAAATAAATAAAATCTTAAAAAAAAAGGCTCAAAGGAAAGATCTGCCCTCCTATGCCTACCTAGAAATAATTAATATAGAAATGGCCCTGAGATCAATGACACTACCACAGGAGGAGTGTACAGAAATTAGGCAAGAAAGCCGAGAACTAAATCTGAAATATCAGAATGTGAGATCTAGTGAAGAGGAAAAACACGCAAACATAACTATTTGGTTAATTCCTACTCATATTCTATCACTCAGGCCAGACATTGGCTCTTTAAGACAAAACTTCGTCTCTTTCCCTATTAAGCCAAGCTGTGCTAGAATGACTGCCCTCTTCTCTGCTCCTGTGGTTTTTCCATGTTATTGCTACGCCAGATATTATTGGTTATTATTTGTCCACTCCACATGAGGCTGACCTTGAGGTGGAACATGTGTTCATCTCTAAATTCCAAAGATCAACCACACCACCTGATGGAAAGTGCAAAATACAGACGTTCTGACTGACTAAGCAAATGAATTGCATAATCTGACTCTACTAGAATGGGGATAGAAAAAGGTAGTGATGATAATGTGGTGACAGAAGGCTTCAAGTGGCTGGGGAACGCTTAGGACATCTTTGTTTTCATGGTGATAGTATTACTGGCCACTCCTCTTTCTCATTATGAAGTCAGATTCTACTCTTACCCTACACGAAGACTTTGGGACATTGGGCTCACGTGTGTTGTACTACAGGAACTATATATAGAGATAGTGGAATAAATGAAAATATTTCAAGGAGTTTGAAAGGCAGCTAATTTCATAAAAACTCAAGATGGCATAATACTGAGGGCCTTTTTAAAGTATATCTTTAAATATTATTATAGTAATTTGGTTTTGCTTCTTTATATGAAATTTAAAATAAAGGGAAAAAAAGGTATGTTGGGTCAATTTGCGATCTGAATATGAGTCCCTTCCAAGACAATTTTCTATACTTTTTTAAAAATATATTTTATTTATTCATGAGAGACAGAGAGAGAAGCATACTCCCTGCCGGGAGCCCAATGCAGGACTCGATCCCAGGAACCCAAGATCATGACCTGAGCCAAGGCACTGACCAACTCCCAAGCTATTCTTAATTAGAACCGCTTTTTTTGTGATTTCAGTGCTATGTCTTATGATTCTCATTGAGAGGAGTACAGCTGGTCCATGAATGCTATGGATGCATTAGATCATTGCTTCCATATATATATTTGTTTGCTTCCATATATTTTTATACACATTAATCATTCACAATTTGGCCTTTGAAAACAAAAACTAACATTAAAGAGTCTGTGACCTCTACATCACAACATTTAAGGACTAAAGTAGAATAAGCATTCATAAATACTTCATAGCAAAATAAATAAATAAATGAAATGCATAAAAGATGATAGAGACTAATTAAGTAATGTGCACTTATATCCACAAAAGGTCTCTGGACACATAGTGGTATTATATCCTCTACTTCTTTAACTGTGAAACAGAATTGGTTGTAAGACAAATTAATGAAAGCTTTTAAACATAAGAGATAAATAATCAGCAACATTTTGGATATTGATTATGAGAAGCATCTGATTTCAAAATTTAAAAAGTGTGGCTTTTAAATTATTTTTAAAAACCCAATGTGTCACAACTAAGCTGAACTGAATTAATTTCTGTGTCAAGGAGAAATGGTCAGCAAATGTTTTAGGACTCAGTATTTGAGTTAAAGAATTATCTATGATTACATATAACTGTAGATAATTACATATTAACTTACATAAACATTATGTTTTATTGACTTATTGATATCTCTGTTGGTAAAAATACTGAGGTTGGTCCCTCCTTTGAGATATAAAATAAGTGAAATTATAGACCTAAGTATGAAAATCCCACACACCAATTTATTATTGTTGCCACCAGTAAACATATTTTCATGTTTCAGCATTTATAGGATGCTTTGACAGTCATTTCTCGGTGATCTTATTTTATCCTTAGATCTATAACAGTAGAGGTTCTAAAGATGATAGAATTGTGCATTTGAATACATACCATATATACTAATTTTCTACTTGTCTCTTCCTGATAAAAGTTAGATACAAAAGAGTCTAAATACCTAATAAAGCTTTCTGATTGAATAGGTGATGAAATGTATTTTTTAGAAGGTGAAGATGGTGTTATGGTTGCCAAGAAGCCTCACGGACTCTTCTGAACATACACAAAAGCCAAATACAAAGACCATATTCTTCACAACTTTGTAAGTTCAAGAAACCAGAATAATGATCTTCTTAATACTAGATAGATCAATAATATATATTAAAGCATCTTCCTACAATTCCCAAGTGCTTTACATTTGCATGCTATGAATAATGTCCATATAATTTTTTTATTATATAATAAATGGTCCTCCAGAAATGATGAGTTGTGTGGGGTTTTTTTTTAAGATTTTATTTATTTATTCATGAGAGACACAGAGAGAGAGAGCCAGAGACACAGGCAGAGGGAGAAACAGGCTCCTGGGACTCCATCGCAGGACCCCGGGATCATGACCTGAGTCAAAGGCAGATTCAACCACGGAGCCACCTAGGTGCCCCTGTATTTTTTTTTAAACCATGAAAAGCAACACAGAAGCGAAAAGGTAGTTGTCCTCTGGGGTACAGACACATACTGTATTTTTTTTTTTGGCCCTGCCTACTTTTTTAAAATCTAGAAGGGTTCTCTAAACACAAACTATTGGATTGGTTTGTTTATTTTAAAGATTTTATTTATGTGAGAGAGAGAGAACGTGAGTATGCTAGAGCACAAGTGGGTGGAGTAGCAGGCAAAGGGAGAGGGAGAAGTAGACTCCCTGCTGAGCAGGGAGCCCAACATGGCTGGATCGCAAGACCCTGGGATCATGACCCCAGCCAAAGGCAGATGCTTAATGCACTGAGCCACCAGGTGCCCCAGTTTGTTTGTTTTTTTTTTAAAGTTAATTTTGCCACCAGTTTTTTTTTAAGGTTTATTTATTTGAGAGAGGGAGAGAGAGTGTGTGTATGTGCAAGCAGAGGGAGAGGGAGGGAAAGAGTCTCAAGTAGACTTCTCTACCCTCTGAGTGTGAAGCCCCACATAGGGCCATCCCATGATCAAGACCCTGATATCATGACCTGAACTGAAAACAAGAGTAGGAACCTCAACGAACTGATGCACCTGGTACCCCTAAACACAGACTATTGTAATACACATGGTGTTCTGAGTTTATTTAGTGCTCATTTTAGAAAAACGTATCTCTATTTATAGCACTGTGTGCTTATTTATATAACATTCCTATAACTGGAAACTACCAAAAGGAAAGATCGCCACTATTAGAAATATCAGTGCTGTCTTGTG
The DNA here is from genome assembly GCF_905146905.1 of Nyctereutes procyonoides. Lineage (NCBI taxonomy): Eukaryota > Metazoa > Chordata > Mammalia > Carnivora > Canidae > Nyctereutes > Nyctereutes procyonoides. The sequence goes on along the minus strand of NW_026575051.1, from coordinate 25,574,673 downwards.
GGCCTAGGGAATTGACAAGATCTTGCCAGTATTCAGCAACTGAACATGGTTCCAGCCACTTTGCAGGGACTGACTCAGTGAATCCTGTCAGCAACTTTATGAATAGGTGTAATGCTACCTCTGTTTTACAAATACGGAAATTGAGGCTCAGAGATTTTAAATAACTTTCCATAACCATGCAATTTGTAGATGTTAACCTGAATGAAAATACAAGAAACTGTTCAAAGCACACACACACAAAAATGTATGTTTATTAAAAGAACTATGAGAGATGCTGCCATCATCATAATCATTAGCCTAAATAACACAGTTCTATTTACATGGGAAATTGGGGTGTTATCAGAAGTTATATAAAGAAAATAAGGGTGATCCATTATCAAATGAGTTGGAAATGTGAAGTATATGTATGTGTGTGTGTGTCTAAATATATACAGATCAGAACACACACACACACCAGAATTTACACATTCAGATGAGCTCTCTTTTAAGTGGCCATCATGGGGAGCCACATATCATCCAATTAAATTTTAAAATTCCTTTTGGGAGTTGGCTTTAAAGAACTACATCTTAAGGGGTGCTGGGTGGCTCAGTCGGTCAAGCATCTGCCTTTGGCTCAGATCATGATCCCTCCCAGGGTCCTGGGATTGAGCCCTGAGTCAGGCTCCCTGCTCAGCAGGAGTCTGCTTCTCCCTCTCCCTCTGCCCCTCACCACCCCCACCCCCACTCATGTTCTCCTTCTGTCTCTCTCAAATGAATAAACTTAAAAAATCTTTAAAAAAAACCCTACATCTTAAGTATGTGCACACTGGTCTCATCCTTTCAGAATTGAAGAATTTCTGGAAATAATCAAAACTATTTGGAGCAAATTGAAATTGAGACTATCAAGTAATGAAATTGATTTTCTTGTAAAACTTATAAATTGGTTCTGAGAACAATTACAAAAGTAGATTAGAACATATATGTTAGAATATGATAGTATTGTTTAAGTAGACACATAGGCTGATAACATGCCTGCTTTGGGGAAGCAAATGCAACTTTTTACATTATGTAAGGGGTTATATATTTAAGTGCCTTCAAACAAATTAAATATATGAAATCCTTGGGTATATAAGGCAATAGGTATTAAAGGAATGATGAAAATAAGAAAGTGAGTGTCCCACCTTGCAGATAAAAATAAACAAAAACATTGGGATCCCTGGGTGGCTCAGCGGTTGAGTGTCTGCCTTTGGCTCAGAGCATGATCCTGGCGTCTTGGGATCAAGTCCCACATTAGGCTCTCCCTCTGCCTGTGTCTCTCATGAATAAATAAATAAAATCTTTTTTAAAAATTCACTGCAAATAAAACAAAACAAAAGCTTCTATTATCGAGGTAAAGGATGTATAAAGGGAATTATTTTCAGTTTGAGTCTTTTTTTTAATCTCTTGAGGTGTCCTTTGAGTTATATCTGCTAAACCCTAGGGTTTTCCAGACATTATAATATAGAAATGTGACTAGGTTTCACTGTAAGCAGACCTGGTTTTGAATCAGATAGACATGTACAGATAAGTTACCTGATCTCTCCAAGTCTCAATTTTCTCATTTAAAGAGCTATTAAACTGAAAGGATTAAATGTGACAATGCAAAGCTTCACTTAGCCTAATGCCTGGGATAGCCTCAAATAAACGGTGATAATTTATTTGATAATTAGAATTTAAGCACCATAATGTTTAAACAATTGGAAAACCCTATTTTATTTTGATCTCTATCTTTGCATAGAATTTTTAGTATTCCTTTGACCAGCCCTTTAACCACTATTTACTAAACATATCCTAAGCACAGACCATTATGCCAGAGACTAGGGATACAAAGGTGAAATGAGTAAGTCGTATTGGCAAAGGTTTATGACTGGAGAAATGAAGCTCATACCAGATTATAATACCAGTGAGGGGAAATAGTGCATGAAAGATACACATGAAGAGCTGTAGAACCTTGGGGGGAAAGATGCGGATTCTGACAGGGACAGGAAAGACTTTAGTGCTACAGGATGACAAAGGAAAAATTGGATGGTCTCAAGTAGAAATCTATGGAAAGAGAGGCTTTAAGTAATTAGAACATTCATAAGGCAAAGAATGGAGACCCAAAAGTGCAGAGTATTTTCAGAGAAGTACAATTAGTTCTGTGGATTCATAGTTTCAAATGCTTAAAAAAAAGTCACACTTAGAATGTAAACTCCAGGCAGATTTGTGAGGCCTGGAATTCTGAATGAACAAAAATGGATTTTTACATAATAGGCAATGGTAAGCCACTGCAAGCTTTTGAACATGGGATTGGTATGGTAAGTGCCATATTTTAAGAAGCCTAATCTGGAAGCGTCTGAGAGTGTGTGTTGAAGAGTAAAAAAGTAAGCAAAAAGACAACTAGGAAAAATGTTGAAGTAACCCACAGGGGAATGGAAGTGCACTGCTGTCAATAGAAAGAAGGGCATGAGGGTGATTGAAAGCAGGGAGGGTAAAGGACTTCTTTGAAAGTTGTGTTTCTTTACCAAGCCCAAGACTATAACTTAGATTTTATGCTTTTGGGGGTGATTTGGGGCATGCTTTTGGAGACAACCAAGGTTAGTGGCTTTGGACCATCACCTGAAGGAGATGTAAATAGGAGCTTGTCTGGGAAAGTGGCGACAAAGATGAGAAGACAAGAATGAGTATGAGAGAAAGACTTGACAAAACTAAGTCTAGTATTCAAATTACAAATTCATCTGTATTCTGTCTTTGCCATCTTTCTTTAGCATTTACCACTTGGTAATGTCCACAGCCTCTGTATCAACTTACCTGATCCCTGATGTGTCTATTAAAGAAAAGTTTTCCTTATAACATTTCTCTTCCATGACATTAAAGATGAGTGGATCCAGTTCAACAAGCAAAGATAAAAAATTATTCTTTGCTTCTTACAGGGCTGGTGGTCATTCTCGGGACAAGAGAGTAAGTCATTTGGGGTTAGTGGCTGGCTATTAAGTTAACATTAACCTCCTTCAAGACAGACAGTTATGAATAATAGAAAAGGGATCCTTAGAGAAAAGTAAAGAGCAAGACTGACTCACTACGCACCCAGTAGTTTTCTGTAGCATGCAAAGGAGCAGGACGTTGTGCAACTAATGCAATGTTTTCACATGTTGAATTGGTTCCCGAGTGTTGGGTTAAACATCGTATAATGATATTTTATACAAGTCACTGGAGTCCCCTAGAGTAAATATGTAAAACGACTGAGAGATTACTCTCCTACCATAAGATTGACTAAAAGGTGATTCTCCTACAGCACTTTATAAATCTATATGAACTTTCAGTAGAAATATTTAAACTTACACTGAACTAGAGTGATATAGTTTAATGAACACTATGTAGCCTTCACTCTGCCTCAATAATCATCAGTACCTTGACAATTGTTGCCACGTTTTTTTTTATTATCCCTAGTACTTTTTATTGGAATATTTTAAATAAAATATCAAACATGTTGTTTGTAAATAATTCAGTATGCATTTCTAACTTTTAAAAACTTTCTAACACAATGAATGCACTTCTGATACTTAATATCATCCATTACCCATTCTATATACACATTTCTCCAATTATGACAAAGATGTTCCTTTATAAGTTATTTGTTCAAAACAAAATTCAAACAAGATTCACACATCACTTTTGATTATTATGTCCATACCAGTCCTCCCTTCATTTATTCTTGATATTTATTTGTTGGAAAAACAAATTTCATTTTATATTTTATAGCCAGGTTGCCACACTACTTTCTACTTCTAAAGAAAAACTTTAATTCATTCAACATCTGTTCAATTACTGTATAATGAACAATGACTATGTACAGGACAGTATACTGGTGCAGAGAATGATTCAAACATGTTTGTAAATCAAGGTCCCTACTGCTAGGACTTTACAATCTGAAAGAAAAATAAAAATAATAATGCACAAATATAATGACAACAAAATGTCAGTAGAAGTTATTAATTAAGTTGTATAAGATGCTATGTTTAAATCAGGCAGAGGCATGATTTAAAAGATAAAGGGACTCTTGTTAGGTAAGCTGACATGTGACAGGATGGTTTAGAATGGCAAGCAATTCAAGAGGCATAAGAGAACTAAAAATAGAAACTAAACCCTATGATTGAAAAACTTGAGGAAAAAGAAAAGAACAAACTTTAGAGGTGAAGGAAGTAAGAGATACATTCAAGAGATAATAAAGGAAATGATTCAGTTAAAGCAGGACATTTGTGAAAGAGACACAGGTAAGTAGAGGGCAAATTTGGGAAGATCTTGAATGGCAGGCAAATTGTTTGAATATGTCCTCTAGAGCAGGGAACCATCCACTCCATTCAGTTTTCCATATACCGGAGACTGTTGGACATGATGTAAACATAGATATTATATTAGTAAGCAAAATGCATCAGTTCATTTCATAAGCAAGCTTTAAAAAAACTGTGTGTGTATTCTAATAGCATTTTCAAATATTTATAGCAAGTTGGCAAGATAATTTAATGTTTTATTTTGCCCAACAGCTAGATGCTCCACTTAAAGGAATACAAACAAATTGGAGCTGATTTAACCAACACATACTACTCAGCAACTGAGAAAACTTTGTGGAAGGATTAATTGTTTGTGGCATAGTATACAACAATAATAACAACAACTCAACAAATCTGCCATAGGAGAAATAGAAGATAATTATTAAGGATAGATAACCTAACGCTGAATACCTCAGACTCTGCATTTTTCATCTTCTATGAAAATACAGTAAAGTTGTAATATGTCTCTTTGGTTTTGCTTATCACAAAAATATATGCTGACCCAAATGTTCTCTTTGCTAGCATAATGCCAATTGATTTTCATCATTAAGAGATCCTCAAATGATAGCTGAATTTTCAAAGACTTCAAAGAAAGTATCTATCGGACTTAATGTAGCTTGATTGGTAAGTATTTTCTTCTTGCATGCTTATTCCAGGTATCCATACCCATAGATTTAAATATTTTTGAGTGCTCACATATACCAGATTTTGCGCTAGACTTTTGAGGCAATAAAATTCTGCATCAGGTGTGGTCCTGTTCTTCTAGAGGCTTATATCCTAATACAGATGACTAAACATAGTAAAGGCAGGATTGAAATAGAGTTGTCAAATTGGATTAAATTACAGTTTGCGACAGCAGCACTATTGACATTTTGGATCAGCTCATTCTTAGTGGTAGGGACTGTCCTGTATATAGTGGGATGTTTAGCAGCATCCCTGACTTCTGGCATCTACCCAGGAGACACCAATAGCACCTTCCCACTAGGGACAACTAAAAGTATCTCCAGATATTGCCCATATCTAAAGACTGAGGGAAAAATCACCTGTAGTTTTAAACCACTGTATTAGATGGAAAGTGCTATGTGCATTTTGTGAATGAAGAGAATTTGTGGTTGGGGAAATCAAGGAAAGTCCCTAGAGGGGAGAGTGAGTGGTTGAAGTAGGCTGAGAAGAGAAGAGCATTTCAGGAGTGGAGAAGATGGTAAGAAAGTAGCCAACTGGAGATGGGAAGCCAAGTGGATAAGCATAAATTATGTTCCCAAGTCACATGGAGCACTAAGCGTTCAGGAGGTGGTTAAGAGAGAAAAATTGAGCAAGTGAAAAGTAATCCTATCATGAAGGTCCTTGACTGTATAAAATAAAGAGATTGTTTTTCATTTTGTAGGGATGCCATTGGAAAACATAAGTGAAATGAATAAAGCATTGTTTGGAAATGTTAAAATGGCAGTTCAAGGCAGAATGACTTGGGCAAATGAGAAAGCCCATTTTAGGTGTGGGACTCAGTTTGGTGTGTTTGGTGTGTTAAATACACAATTTGGCAGAAACTGGAGAATGTATTTGTGGGAGGTGTATTTCCCAACATGGGATGAGAGAAGGAAACACAGAAGTTAAGAAGTAAATTTAATAGCTTGCTTCTATATTTGAGGTCATAAATTGTTGTTGAAATTTTTTTCTCATAATAGAGTTGACACTTCATAATAACAGAGATGATTGGCAGATATGCCCAGATTCTCTGAGATTCCATGAAGTGGAAAGTTGTAACTGATGTTGCAGAGTTATAAAGACAAAGATAATATTATTCTAAAAAATAACTGCTTAATGACATAGAAACTATGAATCCAGGCATTTAACTAATCTTGCTGATAAAAAGTATTCAATTAAAACCCCAAGTCCTGGCACAGAAATTTGTCTGCTAAAATTAATATTTATCCACATTAAGGTTCACACCATACAACCAGATTGTTGAAAGTCTCCTCATTTCTCTCATGCCTTTAGAGGATTTTGATCTAAGTTTATCTTCATGTCCCCATTGCAAACATGAAATATGAAGACAGGAATTATGAAGACAGGACACAATTCAATTCCATGTGCTATGTGTCTGTAGTACTTGAACTTCAAAAAAATCCCACCAAAAGGGTCAAAATATGTACTTAGTAAACTTACTCTTGATTAGTAACTATACTGTTCATTTGCTCTGAAAAGATTTACTATCCTTTGAGTATCAAAACCTCTCATGTACAGACAATATAATATTACAAATAGGGAGAAAAGGAAACAAACAACAAAGAGGCCCAGTAAATCCTTACTTCCCCTTCCCCCACCACAGCTGCTTCCACCTTTACCCAACTCAACTCTGACTTAGATCCAAGAAAGGGGCATCTGAAATCACAGGGACTTTCCAGTCTTTGTTTGCCAACAGGCTAGTATTTTTTTTCTAGAAATTCTTAAACTTAGACATTTAATATTATGACACCAGAAAATTAAAATGTACTTTTTTGAAAAATGTGGATGCAGTGAAGTCATAAGAGAATAACTGAATAGGAAGAAATGAGGTTCTTGGGAAGTCAGTAGGAAAAAAATTAATCTCAGGCACAAGAATTTTGAATAAGCAAACTCGAGTTTCATAAGCAGAGAATTAAATACTGGTGGAAATTCAAGAGGGCTTTTTTTCTTCCCGACAGTTAGATATAAAATAGGTAATAATTGAAAGAAACTTGAATAGTTGAGACAAGAGACTGATGCAATAATCCAGATGTTGTTCATTTATCAAAAGCAATTTATAAGGATTCTCAGATTAATGGCACTTTATTAGATACAAATTAATGCTTACTTGAACTAGGGCAGTGACTACAGAAATGGAAACGATCCTACTGAATATTAATAAAATGATTAAACCAGCTCAGTGCCCATTTTTTCTTGAGGCCTTTATTCCTACATTTACTAGACTTTACATATTTGAAATGCATTCACAGTTTTGGGATTCTTTCCTAAAATAAACTGCATTAAGAATCATGGGAAGAATTCGGCTAATAGTTGCCGATCAACTGCTTGTCATTCTGTACCAAGATGACATATTTTTCTGAGTGAAACAGCACTAAGTAGTAAAGATGAAGGGGAGGAAGGTTGGTGGGGAGCAGTATTACTCCCTCCAGGTTTTATCAAAGGCTGTATTTCTGTCAGTCACCAGAGAATTTAAATCCATCCCAGTCCTATAAGAATGCTTTTAGTGAGTTGTGAGCATGTTCATTAAAAGAAATGAATGAGCTAAATGGCCACCATTATTGATCATTTCTGCTCTGTAGCTTTAGACTGGAAATGGTTTTCAAGGGTCCTAAAAGTGTTTTCCCATGTTTTTTTGTTTGGTTGGTTAGTTTTTGTTTTGTTTTGTTTTGTTTTGTTTTTTCTTAATTTCATCTGCAGCACCATGGACTCAACCCATACTAGCCACATCTGATCTGTTCCATTAGGACACTGGGAGTAACTGTTAATGAATAAATGAAGTGCATTTGAAAGACTTTTTTTAAAAAAAGACTTTTCTAATCCTTCTGTATAATTTAAAATTTAAACAAATTGTTAGAAACCTCACTTGTAGCTCCATTTCTGACTTTGGCTTAAAATATAAATCTAAAAAAATAAATCTAAATGATCCAAGAAATCTAAAAATAAGGCTGAGAAGTAAAATCTCTCAGTCACTCTCCTAGCTTATCAACATAACATTCACCACTTAGAATTGTTAAAGTAATATTAATTACAATTACATGCTTTTTCAGTATTTTATAAAATTGTTAGGTGATATAAATGAAATGAGTTTTCTTTTATGTAAGATAAAAGATCCTTTTTGGAAGGATAATGTATTTAAATATAATCAGTGGTCATATTTGTCTATTTTAAGTGCTTGATTAATATAAAAGTATCCCAATCTATATGTTAATATATACTTTTTTATGAAGAAATGTCCATGGACTCCCATTTTTATTTCCTTAGTCCTACAATCAACAAACATTTGTTGATACAGCTGTTTTGTGTTAAATGCAGTACAAGGCACCGTGTATGTGAGGGTATATAAGACAGAGCTCCGCATTTTCAAGGAATTGACAATTAAAGTGGTGCATGCAGAGGAAAGACAATTCATTAAACTGATACATGCAGAAAAATGTAAAAAGTGCTATCATGAAATGAGCATTTAGGAGAATACATAAGTCAGAGTAAGGGTTTTGTATCTTTTTTCCAGTATATTTAAAATCCTGACAAAGGGACGCCTGGGTGGCTCAGCAGTTAAGTATCTGCCTTTGGCTCAGGGCATGATCCTGAAGTTCCAGGAATGAGTCCCACATCAGGCTCCCTGCAGGGAGCCTGCTTCTCCCTCTGCCTATGTCTCTGCCTCTCTATGTCTCTCTTGAATAAATAAATAAAATCTTAAAAATACATACATAAAATAAAATAAAATCCTGACAAAAATCTCAGAAATATCCTATGAAAAATGGTATGTGTCTTCTATAAATTGTTCAATATCCTCATGGTATCTAGAGGGCTTGAAGAAATCTATGGTAACTACCAGTTTCTTTTTACATAAATTCATTAAATATCTCCCCATTCTGACATTCCTATGAAATCTTTAAAACCTACCACATTTTATTTGAGGATTATCTTCTTGAGTCAAAATTCTTGTTTCTCCCCCCTTTCTTTCCCAATTTTCTCCTAAATAAGTCTAGAAGCAGTTCTTTTATTTCACTGATAAATATGATTTATCTGCTTTTGAAAGAAAAAAAAAGAAACCCTGAAAAACCTGTGGTGCATTTTCTGCTTCAGTAAATGGGTCACACTTTGTCAAATCCTGAATATATTAAGCTTTTGTGAAGTTCTGTTTTTCTCAAATAGGAGGTTGCTACACTGGATATCAAAGGGTAATTTATTTTGTTCTAAGGAAGCTTTTACTCAGTTTGCTTTTTTTTACCTCATAAAGATAACTCAGATAAATTAGAATGTTTAAAGAAAGAAAATATTGGTTTTCATTTTTATTTGTGAAATTGCATGCTACCCTTCATATATGGAAATTTTGTTTTGTTTTGTTTTGTTTTGTTTTTTTGGAGATGTTTATTTCAAATTGAGATCTGTAAGATATCTGCTTTGTTAATTTTCTAGTGGCAGTGATGAATTTGATGCAATCCATCCCAAAGGAAAATGGCCCTGTCAGAAAGTAACTTCTACCAACAGGGAGATCAGAATTCGCCATCCTCATAGGGACTGACCCAAAAGCATTGGTGCCAACAAATATAGCTATAAATAAATGGAGGTAGAAAGTATATGTAATCAAGAATATGACATTCACACTTACCTGAACATATTTAATTGGACCTAACCATCTACTTTTTGTATCCAAACTACTTTTCAAAATTGTTTATGCTATGACTTTCTTAGGAGGAACTAATTCCATTCCGTCAAACTTTTCAACTAAAATGATAAAATGCAATATGTACACATACTAATGTGAGAAAAATTTTGTTCTAATAAAGCACCTAGCACCATGTCTGGAATACCACAAGTGTTCATTAAGTATGTTCTTTCTCTATTTCTCCAAGAGATTTATCATGATAAATTATTTTGAGTGGGCTTATTTCTCATATTAGGACCATTCCAAGTACTACATGACAGTTTTTCAAACGATCATTTGGTATTAAAACAATAGTCCAGTTACTAGGTATATTAAACTTTATTTCAACTCACAAATTTCTGTTGGCCACACTCACATTAGTTGGTGTAAGTCTTTTCACAAACATAGTTGTTCCCATTTTCTTTCAGAACATTTTCATCATGCTGAAAGCAACATCAGCAGCCCTGTGAAAGGAATAAATGGGCATGTAAGTGGACACTGATACTGACATCTGGGAAGCAACTTTTACCTTCCCCATTTCATCTGTTTCCATGTCTTTTTCAAATCCTATATTTACATCTCCAGAGACTTTCACAGTCTTCCAACCAGTTATCAGTTGGGTGCTCTTATTGATTCATCTATGACTTTCATCTCTCCTCCAATTTCAACCAAATGCCCATTTTTGAGGAGAAAAACCTTTGAAATTAATTCAAAATCCAAACACATGCTGACAATTTGTGCTTTCCCCACAACTACCATCCTAGATTCTCGTCTCTGCTGCTTCACATGTAAGTGGTTGACATTGCTTACCTCCCTCCTCCAATCCCCTTTCACCAGATCACCCTACTGACTGAAAGCTTTAGAAGCATTTCTGCCATATTGATGCTCCCAGCTTAAAAAACTTAATTGATCTCCCATTTCTTTCAAATCAAATTTTCCTAGTTTGCACTTAAGGTCCAATACTTTGGACTTTAAACTCATCTTTAAATGCCACTGATATATTTATTTATATCAACTCAACAGTTTTAACTCAACAGATAGCCCTGTATACAAAGTCATGACCACATATATTGATAGTTAAATTTAGCTCAGCCACTGTTTTGGAAGTATTTTCTGACCCTTTCCCCTTGTTTCTGATGTGGGTTAGGTATACCTCCCCTCTTAGAGTACCTCCAACAAATCCATCAGAAAATGGAACAATGTATTGTCATTTTTTGCTTATTTGTCTCTATCCTCCACTAGGATGTAAATTTCTAATGGGCAGAAACATGTCCTATCCATCTTTATAGCTCTAATATCTACCATGTAATTGGCACATAGGAAATGCTGAAAAATGATTACTGAAATAATGACATTACCTACGTTAGGGCTGTATTTCTGATTCCAAAAACTTACTTATGTGTCTCTTCTAGGTAAAAAGCTGCTTTTCTCTTTCTTTTTCTTTTACCTCATAAACTCTCAAATGTAACCTCTTTGGAAATAGTCAGATGTTCATCAAAGAAAGGGAAAGATATGACTTGAGTTTCCAACTTAAAATAATTTGTTTCTAAAGCAATAGTGCCTCTCACTAAGGAGTCTTAAAAGCCACAGAACCAAGAGACAGATAGTATATGTTGACATAAGCCTCCAATACTCAACTCGGCCCTAGATATGATGCCCTGAACTCCAAGATGTCATTCTTTGGTACAGTTTATATTCCCCATACGTAGAGCCCAGCTCTTCCCTTTTAGTGATATGATGAAATATGTCCCTTGCTCAATACTGTTGTTGTTGTTTCCTGGCCACTCTTCTCTTTCCCAATGTCCAAGGACCCCTAAAACAGATAATCTGCTCCACTGATACCTATTCTGCAATTCTTCATTGCAGGCATCAGCTCCGAATTTACTCTGCTCTATAAGTATACACTGTATTGTTGCCATAATATGACCCATTATTGTATGTGAGAATTTCCCAAGAAAGCTTTTCTCAATCATGTACCTCTGGTTTGGTTCTAGGTACTTTCCTCGAAAGACAATCCTTTTTACTGCCGAAGACATTGGAAATCTTCAATAGTTGGAGCTGGGGCCTTCACCAAAAAGCTGTCTTTTACCTAAGTCTTTGCTCTACCTTTCACTCCTGTAATCAATTCTGGTACAAGTATGATCTTCAGCTATCAGGCCATATCATACAGCTGTAAAATTTGAAAATAAACAGGTGTTTAAAATATGTGCATATCTACGTTTCTTTCTACTAGTCTCATTTCTTTCCAGCTCAGTATAGTGTTTAGCAAATAATTCAATAGGCAGGAGTAAGATTGTAAAAAATGAAATTTTCAGTCATTTTCACTCATTTCATAGACCTGTCATGGGCACGATATGAAGCACACACAAGTTCTGTCTTTCCACAACAGCAGCTTCATTCAGTCATAAAGCAAGGTTAACATAATTATAAAGCAGGTTCATGATTCCAAACTCAATGACATTTCACCACATGATTAACTTGGCTTCTTACCTGGCACACAGAGCATAACACAAGACAAATCACACAACAAACAAGATACACAGGGGGTAGGAAGTTAACGAACCAAACACTGCTCTGTGGGCGCACAGTTGAGATAAGTAAGGCCTCTGTCTGGTCTGAGTCAGCTCTCAGCACTTACTGTTTATGATGTTCAAGCAGTGAAGGATCTCGATTCTGTTCAGAGATTAGTCAGGCAGAGCCTTTGGTGGCAGCTGCCTTTTTTAAGGGTCATACATAGAGATGTCATGTCTGAAGAGTCTGACAGTTTGCTACAAAAATCTTCCCCTTTTAAAGAGATTTAACCAGTCTTGGGCCCCTGCAGACCTCCTCTGCTTCTGCTTGTTATCAGTTTTGGGGTATTGTCAGCTGGTGCTGGTCTAAGAGTAATTTCGTAGCTACAATGCCCTACACTGCTTGCATCACTGCCTGACACAGGCCCCTGCGTGACATGACTGACTCCATCTTGCTCCCGACAAGACCGTTTTATCAATACATAATTTTGCTATCCCTTTGAATTGATAAGAGTTAATTTTCAAATTCCCTTCTGAGTATTTTTAAATGTGTACTGATCCACAAACATGTAAATGGTTGAAAGAACTATTTGAGAGTAACCATTAACTCACGTGTAGGAATATGAGACCACTGTAAGATTATATTTGACAAAGCAAGATCTGTAAAAATGTATTTCTACTGACAGTAAGTAAAAATAATATGGAATCTTATAAGGGAATTTGAAGTTTATCTAATAAATTTAGATCTAATACATCTAACTGCTAATACTTTTCAGAGAAGTAAGGTTTCATTATTCCCTTTACCTTTATTTTCAAACACATTCATCCTTATTCACAGATTATATGTGCTATACTTTAAAATTCAGCTTTATAACACCCTAGTTTTTCCATATTATTATTATTGATCAGTCCATCTCAGGACATACAAACCTCTTTAAAACAAACATAGACCTAATGCCCCAGAACTCATTTGCCCAAAAGTAAACTTTGTAAATTCCCTGCAGTCACCTTCAGAGTTGATTTCTTTTCTAAAAAGTTGTGTTTTGCTCACAAAAAGATCATTTCTTCTCAAGGCATGTCTATACTGAATGAATGCTGAATCGTGTATCCTTCTTGATTAGTAGGAATGGAATCTTGTTTTTCTTCTCTTTGCCACAAAATAACAAAGAATGCCAATATTTAGCCATGCAGGTGATGTAAGAAGATATGGCAAAGTAAGGCCTGCAAAACTGCCTAAAAACATTGTATTATTTAAATAAAGTTTGGAGCATGGTTCCTTTATTGTTTGAAACAGTGAGGGCTGCCCAATAATGCTTGTAAGTATATTCCTTGCTTCATTCCATGGTGGAAAATGTGAGCCTTTGCTGACTTTGAAGACTCAGGTGAGAAAAGTTCATATTAGAACAAATAAGTGAAAAATCACACGTGCCCTACAGAAGGACAACAAACAACTAGTTTCTTTGTAATTCTGGCTACAAGGAGGACAATATGAACAATGTTGCCTCTAAAATTTCAGACATTAAAACACTGGGTGGATTAGAACAGCTTCAGAATTAGTAGCTGAGGTATTTTCCCCATCTTCATTGTTTTTATAGATCAGGCTTGACTATAAAAGCCTGATTAGCTTGTGCTAATTAGACAGAATAAAAGAAAAATCTATAGGAAAACTGGAAATCTAATGAACCTTTTACATGTTTTAGTCCTTGGGATCACAAAAAAAAAATTATATTACATTTGCCTGTTCTCAAAAGATTTTTAAAAGAAACTGGAATAATATAAAATCCCAGGTGATCGAGACTAAGAGCCAAATAAGAACTGCATACAATACACACAATATGCATACATTGTATGCTAAGAGAATTCCGAGGTGAGAGCAATCCCTGAGGAATGAAGTCCAAAAAGGCTCATGGAGTCTTAGACACGTAGAGAAGGAAAAGGAGCATTTCAGCCATACAGCTTGTTCAATGGAATGGAGATGGAGCCATATTGTTTGGGAGCAAACAATTTGGTTGGAACAAAGGATTAATTTATGGAAGTAAGAAAAACAGAACTGAAGAGATGTGTAGGGATCAACTCGTCGGGTTCCTTGGAGCAATGGCGTTTGAACAGCAGGGAGATATTTACTCAACAAAAAAGTGCCTGCCATGTGAGAGGTTGTTGCAGTGGGCACTAAACAGATATCTCTGAAAAAGATGTTTGAGCTTGAGGAGAGGGAAAGGGGGATACATTTGACTGAACAATACAGAAAAGACTGCCACAAAGATAGATCAGCTTAAGTTGTATTAAATTAACCCAAGCAAAAATGGATACACACGTGACAATAGAACACAAACTGTAGGAGATGCATGTGAGAGATGTTATGAAGGAAGAAGAAACTGGACTGAATGGTGGAAAGTGTGGGAAGAGGAATAGAAAGTTAAGCAGATAAATTGGTTGGGTATTAAAGGAGATTATGCTTCGGATTTAAAGTATGTGCAATGCAGTTCTGATGTTAACAATCCAAATTCATTCAAACTTCACAGGTTAAGGGCACAGTCCCCTACAAGACCACTTTCCCTCTAGCCTTGAGCTCTTGGGTTCCCAGACCACCCATATGTGGGACCAAGGGGCTACAAATTTGAAGGTGCCCACTATCTCTCCAGGCTTGATAATTCACTAGAATGAATCACAGATTTCAAGAAAACACTAAAGTTAAGCATAAAAATCAGAACAAACAAAATGAAGAAACATACAGGAAAATATGGGAACTTCCCAATCGTGAAACTTTCTGTGTCCTCAAGACGTATCACCCTCTCAGGATATTGATGAATGTCGGCCGCTCAGAAAATCATTGTACATGATTTTATTATTGGAGTTTCATCATCACATAGGTATGACTGACTAAACCACTGTCTATAAAATTGAACTTAATCTCTAACCCCATCTCCTCCCCAGAGATCAGGCTGATATTACAGGACTCAAAGCCCCAAACTTGTCTACATGATTGGTCTTTCCTGAATGGCCAGCCCCCTTCCTGGCTCATCTGGTTAACATAAACTATATAAAGGCACTCCAGGAGTTATCTTATTAGCAGAAATTCAGTTGTGGCTCAAAACGCCTCCAAAAATAACAAAGACAGTCCTATCATTTTGGAAATTCAAGGATTTAGAGGATTCCTCTGAAGAACCAGGACAAAGGCCACGTTCTTTACTCCAGAATACAATAAATTTGGAGTAACTGGGCTCTCTTAAGTAGACTCTCCAGTAGGCAGTTGAAGTTCCAAAACAAACTAGAGAGAAGAGAAAATAGGATTAGGGATGTGACTTCGGCCACAAAGAGAAAGATCACATGGTATTTTTCAGTGTTCACAGATACTTACCAAGGTCTACAGTCCTTGTCAAGAGGATATACATCAGAAAAGCAACCCAAACATACACAGCATATTTTCCTAAAGAAGTCAGCCCTGAGCCTGATACTAGCATTAGCCTGAATACAAACAGTTCTCGCATCTTCCTTTAACCAGATGTCTGAAATATGTATCTTCTATATGCATTCAAAACAAATCCCTAAAGAAAATATGATCTAAAAAATATATAAAACCAAAACTGATATAGCAGTGACTTAAAATATTTCATTCTTGTTAGACAAATGCAAAGGTGATAAGGTCAGCATTACTAACGCTCCCTTTATTTTGTGCGCTACATACCAGCATAAACTTAGCTATAATTATTCTATTTTGACATGTTCTCTGTTCAATTCATTGCCACAGATTACTGCAGTTATCAGCTAAGAAGAAGTAGATCAACCATCCCACTCCCTATACCTGCAATAATGCCTACATGTATTTGCCTTTGAGGATGATTGTATCTAAATGAAAAACATTATCTTTTCTCTCTTATTCAGTGACAGTGACAGAAGTGAAAACTATGTAAAAGATTTTTTCTATTTCAGCTATTTATTATTCAACTTTTGAACGATCAGAAACGGATTCCAGAAAGACTATGCCTTACTTAAAAGTAAAATATCTATAAGCAGAAAATGATATATCATAAAATTTATTATATTTGAATATTACTTCTATAATAGATTATGGACTTGTAAATAATATAAATAAATATTTATTATTTCAAATTAAAAAATACAGTATATGTTTTATATATTCAGACCTTATATACATGCAAAATATTCATAGCTTTGTGCGTAGGAGGTATCAGAAAATGGCTCAAGACATAAGCAATTTCTGTAACATATTAAAACATACTGGCTACTAAGGACTTAAAAATATATTTTTTAATTTATTTATTCATGAGAGACACACAGAGAGACAGAGCCATAGGCAGACTTAGGCAGAGGGAGAAGCAGGCTCCCTGCAAGGAACCTGACAGGGAAAAATCCCAGACCCCGGGATCATGCCCAGAGCCAAAGGCAGATGCTCAACCACTAAGCCATTCAGGTGTCCCTAAAAAAATATTTTTGAGTGCTTAGTTTGAATCACAAGGATTAGAACTTCCATAGGCAGCATATCTAATGTCTCAGTTTTATTCCTCTGAGAAGTAAATGCCAAAAATTAGATGTGCAAGTGATTTACTGGGAGAAATGTCTGCAGAGATAAAGAGAAGGAGTAAATCAGGAAAAGCCTTCAGATTCTGGTACACGTCTGACGTCTGTGAAAGGAGAGAAGGAAGGGATAAAGGTTGGGTAGAGGAGCAGTACCTTGCCAAAGGAAAAACTGCTCATAAGCAGAACAGGCCATAATTGGCCAAAACAGGCCATAATTCTGGCCTGTTATGTCAGGCCAGAATTACCTGCCTCTATACAGTATGTCTGTTGTACTCAGTTATGGGCTGGGAGCAGCGCAGGAGAGCATGTGCTCTATAGGAACACTGCACTGGGTCCTAGGAATAAAGCAACTAGAGGTAATTTGCCAACTACTCTTCTTGCAGCAGGTTTCCTAGAAGAGATATCTGAGTGTTACACTTCAATGGCCATACAGTCTACCCTTGTATGTCTCATAAAGTCTCTCCTCCACAGATTTCCAGAAAGTATCCATTCATTCCTGTGGGTCTCTCTTTCTGAGAGACTCTGTAGCCCTGTCTCTGCAGTTAGTCTTTGAGCAGTAATTGTAGGTCCTGCTGATTTACCTGGTGGTAAAGGATGATTCACCTTGAATCAGTCTTGATGATTCTAAACCCTACTCAATCATACCTTTCTTAAACTAGGATTGCTGCATATGCCCAGTCACTATTTTTTTAAGATTTATTTATTTGTTAGAGGGAGAGAGAGAGAGAGAACACAAGTAGGGGAAGGGACAGAGGGAGGAGAGAGAGACAGAGAAGTTGCCTCTGGATAGTGTGGTATGTGATCCAGTCAGTGGATCCTGTGGCCACTGGTCCATTCCTATGCCACATTTACTATGAAGTGGTTTCTTTGTTGGATAGTGTTATGAGGAATTCCATGCCTATAGATCAGACTTTTAGTAAACCTCCAGATAGTGATGCTAACTAAATCTCTGTGGAAAGGAAAGTCAAATCCATAAGTGTACCCATATTCATAAGAGATAGTTATTCCTGTGAGAGTGAATTCCTGGATCAGAATGCAGCATCCCCAGTGTAACTGAATTGTTAAGAAGCATTAGATTGGTATTTTTTGCTGGAAGATTTGAGATGTGGCAGTAGCTGGTTCAGTCCTGGCAAATGGGAATCCATGCTACAGGGCAAATTTGTAGCCCCATCTCTGCTATTGTGACTACTCCGTTCATATGTCCATTATGCCAATTCTGGGATAATTGATGACAAAAGCTGGGGAAAATCATTAGCCAAATAATTTTGTGTACGTAGGTATGTAGTACCTCTGCATTGGAAAACGATTTGTTGTTGGCATTGACTTAGGATACAAAAATCTCCAGACTCTTTGTCTCCTCCCATGGGACTCTCCACATATTTCTACTCCAGACTGCCTTATCTTCACTATTCTAATCCTTTTATTTTCCAGTCCTAGGTCATTGCCCCTGCCCAAGAATCTATATATGTTTTCACCTGAGGTCACTCTTCTTTCCCCATAAAGTAGATAAACATGTGCATTTCCCATGAGGAACAATTATCCTCTCCATTGAATTTCTAAGCCACCCCAAATGTACTATAATGTAGCCAACATCAATTTTCAGATTACACCCATGTACAAAATGATCTATCCATAAGCCAAACTCAGGATTTATTGCCTTTTTTGGGTGGTCATATGGAATCCCAACTCCCCACCCCCCACAAATCAGGCCTCTGATGCAAGCTGGGGGAGGGGCATTGTGTACCTTTGATGGGTGACATAGTGGTTTGGGATACTTGCTTATACATTATACTCATGTCTTCTAGTCCTTCTCAGGCTCAACCAGGATGTACTATTACCATTTTATGATGGATTGCTGATGGACCTGCTCAACTTTATGACTTAGTAGGTCCAAGAGAGCCCAGTTATAATGAATAGTTCTGAATGTATGGTCACTTGTTACACTATGGACAAGAGTTCTGTCTCCACCAGGGCTCAACAACATAGCAGGGGTGGTTTCTGAGGAGGCATATGCTCCTTCGATGAAGGTGGTATTGCCTTGCTTCAATCCCAGAGTGGTAATTTTCCCACTAGGGTTTATAAATCCCACACTGCATCATTATCCACCACTGACATATCCTATACCATAGGATCTGCCACAAAGTCTGAAGAAATCTTCACAGTCTACACTTGCTGCATTATTGTATCATTCCTCATTTTTACTTTCTGCTATGTGTACATGTTAAGCAGTACCTTTATTGATTATCCATCTATTCGGCTCCTTGAGATGCCACTAACCATCCCCACAGCTCCTTGCAAGTCAAGGTCCCATGGCTGTCGTCAGCATTTCAAGTCATTATAGAAACTGTGATGCCCTAGCTTCAGGCAATTAAGCACTTCCAAAAGGGATCTATTCCTTCAAGTCCCATTATACCCTCTGCTCTTACTGAACCCCATTCTGTGAGTACTTCTCCTACCATCATCTTTGGCCTTCAGATGAGAGCCGCCACTGAAGTTCTCAGTGATGCTGATACTCTTAACATGGGCATATACTTTTTTTTTTTTGGTTAACAATAAAAGAGAGGAAGGCACAGAGATTTCCCATATAGTTCTTGCTCCTACATGTGCATATCCTCTGCCATCATCAACATCATTCATTACACTGGTACATTTGTTACCAAGGATGAACCTATATTGACACATCATAATCACCCACCATGGGTGCATTCTTAATGACCTTAATGAATCATGTGTCCTCTAGGCTCTTTCATGCAACAAAACCCTCTGGTTGGTCTTCTGGTCTTACATAATATATTCATTTCAGCATGTTCATGTCTCTGAGCTTTTATGGTTTTTTTTTACTTCTTTCTCCACTGTCTACCAGGGAAACTCAATCAGATCCACAGATCCACTCTGGCATAGGATCTCATTTTTTCCAGGCTTCCAAGAGCGACTCTAACACTGAGTTCACCAAATCCCCTAGGGTCCTTGCTATAGTGTTAAAGCCTATGTTCCAAGAAAGACACCCAAGTCAGTGAATTCTTGCATATTTAGACTTACATCCTAGCCTACTTGACCAAGATTACTCAAAATCCAGCCCACTCCTTAGATCCAGCTGAAACATGCTGACTCATCTTTACAGCTCCTTTGGATATAAAATACTTCATCCATTATTAGGCTTAGCTCATCTCCACTCAGATTATGCTGAGATTTAACCCGAATTATGGGCCTAGAAGCCAGGAGAGAAAGTGGGCTACTCTTTAAGGAGCATCTTTGTCTTGTAGAGGAGAGACCTTTATAGTGTCTTTACTGATCCCGATATGCCATCCCTTAACAGAAAGGGATAGTTTCAGGGCACCTGGCTGGCTCAGTTAGTTAAGCGCACTAATCCTGATCTCAGGGTCACGAGTTCAAGCCCCACAGTGGGTGTAGAGAATATTAAAAAAAAAAAAAAAAAAAAAAAAAGACAAAAGAAAGGGGTAGTATCTCTTGAAAAGATCTAAGTGAAAAAAAAAAAAAGATCTAAGTGTCACTGATCCATGGCTTTCACATTTATTTTAATCTTTAAGAGGTAAATGTTATTATTTCTACTTTGCAATGAAGTTTAGCTCAAAGTTATTGACTGACTTTACAGAACCACACATCTTATAAATAGCAGAGCTGGAATGATAATTCAAAAACATCTGGTTCCATGGATGCCTGGGTGGCTCAGCAGTTGAGCATCTGCCTTTGGCTCAGGGCATGATCCCGGGTCCAGGGATCAAGTCCCTCATGGGGCTCCCTGTGGGGAGCCTGTTTATCCTTCTGCCTGTGTCTCTACCTCCCTCTCTCTGTGTATGAATAAATAAATAAAATCTTTAAAAAACAAAAAAGCAAAAAAACAAAATAAAAACATCTGGTTCCAGAGACATGATGCCTCTCCAATAACAGACTATAATAACTAAAACTCCTGTTCGTTACAGGAACTTTGGAAAGAATAGATACTGTTTTAAATATATACCATATATGAACTCTCAATTAAAACAACCAGTAATATTACTAAAGAAATAGGCCTTCTTAGTCTATATGTGAGAAATTAAAAAAAAATAATTACTAAAGTAGGTGAGAAGCAATGAAGCAAATTTCTCAAAGTATAACTTTTTTTTAAAAGATTTATTTATTTATTCATGAGAGACAGAGAGAGAGAGAAAGAGAAGTGGGGGGCAGAGACACAGGCAGAGGGAGAAGCAGGCTCCATGCAGGGAGCCTGACGTGGGACTCCATCCTGGGTCTTCAGGATTAGGCCCTGGGCTGAAGGCGGCGCTAAACCACCGAGCCACCCAGGCTGCCCAAAGTAGAACTTTTTTTTTTTTTTTAAGATTTTATTTATTTGAGAGAGATAGTGTGCATGAACAGGCAGAGTGAAAGAGGGAGAGGGAAAAGCAGACTCCCCGCTATGCAGGGAGGCCGAATTGGGGTTCAATCCTAGGACCCTGGAATCCATGACCTGAGCCAAAGGCAGACACCTAGCCACCTAAGCCACCCAGGTGCCTCTCAAAGTATAAATTTTTTATACAGTTTTGACTTTTGCTACATATAGCTATATTTTGTAGTTCTTAAGTTAAGCAGTTTTTAAAAACTGCTGAAAATAAATCCCACAATTCAAAAAACTACACTACACATGAAATTTGGGTGGGAGGTGAAGAAATAATCAACAGCAATGTAATGGTTGTGGCAAGAATTTTTCTAAGAGATTCCTTGATCATTATATTTTTTATCTTTATAACAAATCTTGTATGAGTAATCTCATATTAAAGAGAATAAAAGTCCTAATGCAAAATGACTGACTTTGATTGAAAGTTCAATATTTTTTAAACATAAATTGACAAAAATTAGCTCACTTACTCTTCAGCATTATAAAGGAAACAACCGAGTCTCTTAAGGACAGAAAAAATGTTTGTTCAATGTACAGCTGAAAATGAAATAGTATAAAACAAAACAGACAAAAGCTTCTGCCCTTGTGGAGCTTATATTTTAGAGAAAGCAACAAATAAACAGACAAACATATCAACAAATACTTAAGGCATTAAAGAAAAAGTTGTGTGTGTAAAAAGAACTGGAATCAGTCATATAGATGTCAGTAAATGATCACTGAAAGAGCTGCAATTTCCTGAGGGGTGACATACACCTCAGAAAGTTTATCCACATTAAGACTAGTAATTCTCAAAAAACAAACAAAAAAAAAAAAACCAAACAAACAAAAAGACTACTAATTTCCTAACAGAATAACACCGTATGAAAATTAACGTATTTTAAAAATTTCTTTAAAAACCATTCTCTTCCCTGAAAATTGGGTTGATATTATACATATGACCCAAAGAATGTTTCATGTGTAACAGTAGACTGAATTCTTAAACTTAGATAACTAGCAGATCTTAAAATTAGATAATTGGCAGACCACCTTGGG